>NW_007578366.1:107617-224014 GCF_000690725.1 Stegastes partitus
AAAAAAAAAAAAAAAAATGGAGCCAGTTAACAGCACACTGCCCGATTCATAAGAATTGCATTCATTCAGGGTGTGCTGGAGAGAGGAAGAATGGTGGGCGGAGGGAAGAGGGACCGGCGTTAACAGGTCGGCTCTGCAGCAAGGGGGCAAAAATTCCAGGGCAGACAATGAGCTTTCTTGTTCCCATGGGCTCCTTAATGAAGGGGTGTAGCTGTGTGGGTAGAGGGTGCAGGGCAGGGCCGAGGGAGAGTGCCGACTGACAGACGTGGGAGATGGAGAAGCAGCTCATTTGGAGACAACCCTGCCCTTATCTTCTCCTCATCAGCCCCGGCTGCATCTGTCAGCATCCCCTCTCCCTCCCCAGACCATTTCTCTTTCATTTCCAGCTTCATTTCCGACCCATTGTTTCGCTCCCCTTTTGCTTCCAAAACAGCAGCGACGGGACTCAGAATGGACCCTTGAATGAGGTTGGAAATAAACTTAATGAGACCGTGCACAGAATGGCCACTTCTTCCCATTACTCAGTGCGCATGAGTCACTTTTTTCTTTGGGTTTAACACCTCAAACAAACAACAAATCAGCGCGCATCCAACAACACTAAAGAGGGTTGCAAAACCGAGGCGGGGTTGTTTCTGGGAAAAGCTTAAGTCATGTGAATCTAACGAACGCCGCCGGCCTCAGTGGCACAACTACAGCCTCCATCGCGGCTAAAAATAACAGCCGGAAGAGGCTTGTGCCACGCCTCAGCAGCAAGGCGGGCAACTCTGGGTGCCAGGAATATCCCATATACCATCCGAGGGGAGGAGAGATGCCAGGCGAGCCGGGGCCTGAGGACTGGCAGCCCACTCTGGCAAAAAACACAGGCAGACAGGCACCAAGCATGGAAAAGGCTGCACCGCAGTCATCCTCAGTGAAGCCCGGCCAGCCCTGTCATCTGCCCGCTGCAATCCTATCAAGTCCAATCAGGCGGCACAACCGTGGAGATTATTCTAAAACCAATAGAGAGGGTTAAGCTTTCAGATAATGGGTTTGGCCGACACAAGGTGAAACCTGAGACGAGGGCACTACAAGTGTTTTATGAATGACTTATCTGCAGCATTGTCACACGGATGCTCATCTTCCCTCCATTTCTATTGTACCTCTGTGGATTTTGCTCTTTACACTGAGATATCAAAGCTGCATTACACAGCTTTGCATGTCAGTGGAAGCTTCTGGTATCCAAAAAAAAATAAAAAATCAGGATTTCTTGATATCAGAAGCTTCTATTAACCTGAAAAGAGTAGTAGATGCTTAAAGGGTTGTCCATCCATTCATTATCTGTACACCGGTTAATCCTCACTAGGGTTGTGGGGGGCTGGAGCCTATCCCAGCTGACTTCCGGCAAAGGCAGGGGACACCCTGGACAGGTCACCAGTCTATCACAGGGCTACACTTAGAGACAGACAACCAAGCACACTCACATTCACACCTACGGACAATTTAGAATCACCAATTAACCTCAACATGTTTTTGGACTGTGTGGGAGGAAACCGGAGAACCCGGAGAGAACCCACGCTGCACGGGGAGAACATGCAAACTCCACGCAGAAAGATCCCGGGACGCGGGACACGGGACGCAAACCAGCGACCTTCTTGCTGCGAGGCAGCGATGCTAACCACTGCTCTACCTTAAAGGGTCAGTTCACTCAAATTACAAATAGTTGTGATTTCTTATTTCACTTTTTTTGCATTCTGCTTGTAAACCAACTCAAGGGAGGTGAAAGAAGTGTTTGTGCTGCTTGGATTACTTCAGATTTTGCTCTACAATCTCAAAAGCATTTCCCCAAAACAGGGCCTTCTTTATATATTATTTTAACTGATATCATTCAGATCATCTTTCTCTGTCCAGTAAAAAAAGGGTGCATTAAAAAAACATTAACTTTTGGTGAACTTTCCATTTGCATTAAGTGTTGTCTGCTGTTTATAATAATGTTTGTGTTTGACTTTGCTTTCGCATGCAGCTACACACTGTTCAATCTGTCAGCATCAGGAAGTGTTCTGTCACTTGCATCAAAGCAGTTTTTGTTTTTTTAGGATTCGTATGAGAGGTTCTGCTCACACCTCGCTTTTCTGTTTTAATGCAACTCCTCCACTTCTCTAACAGATTGGGGCCAGTAGGTCAACAGCGCCCTTGAAGCAACGGTGCATTTTTCCGCAAAGCGATGAGCTATCAAGTATTCAGTGAAGCAAAGAGCGGCAGCCTTAATGCGAACAGTGAAGGGAGTGTTCACCCCGTTCAGGGGTCACTGCAGTGGAACAGCCCATCGCTGAGCCACATCAAAGGCCTGCCAGAAATATCGATGGGGTTTTGGATCGAGGCTGGGAAATTCACTATGGCAATCACTCATCGGGCGCTGCACACCGAGGCGCGGAGGGAAGACATTGAAGAACAGTTGTCGTCGACTCTCCCATATCTTCTCTTTATATTATTACAAAACTTTACACAGACAATTGCTAATCTCCACCGTCGAGTGGAACACAGAGGGACAACGACGACAAAAAATAAAAAGTATTTCTCATCCGAAAGGCATAAATAATATAAAAGACAAACTTTTTTTCTTTAAAACAGATACATTCATATGAAATAATATTTTACTACTACAAAAAAATAAATAAGTCATCTAAAGAGTTTTTGATCTTTTTACGAGAGTCTTCCCTCCAGTGGGATATAGTTTCTGTCTTTGTGTTTTCCCTCCATCTGGCTGTGCTCTCAGGCGCTCTTTCTTTTTTTTTTTCTTTTTTCTTTCTCCCTCCTCCCCACGTCGCTCGTCTCATCTCGGTCCATCGACAGTTCTGTGTCCTCGTCACCGTCACGTGCAGTGTCTCTGACTATCTCCTTCCTCCTCCTCCTCCTCCTCGGCCTCCCTCTGGCTGCTTTCCGTTTCCCGTCCGCGCTGTGGGAGGGTGTGCTGGTGTGTGGGCTGCGTTCAGGCCTTCTGTGGGCCGGCCTGGATCAGCTCTCCTGCCAGGCTGCTGCTGGAGATCCACCCAGGCTTTTCGTCACAGTCCAAGTCTGGCAGCGAAGGACTCTCCCAGCACACCACAGGCCCCTTGGTGTCCTCGCTCTCTGGCTCCTCCTCAGCTGCACAGAAACACAAGGTTTATAGTTCGTATTAAAAAAGACAAGCACAGAAACCGGAGAGGCCCACAGTGTAATTTGTGGCGATACTGCATAGTTTGTCTGCATACAACATAATGATTGGTAATGATTTGAAGAAAAGGAAAAAAACTCCTGGTCGGGCATGAAGCAGAACAACTGTAAGAGCTCAGTTTAACAATAGGGCTGAGCCATGACTGTCTGGAAGCAAATGTTCTCACTTAACATTTGGGTTGATATTTTGGGAAATGGGCTTATTCACTTTCTGTCTTGTTAGAGGGAAAGATCAAAACAACTCATACTTTTCCCACGAAGGCTGGAAAAAAAAGAAAAGAAAAGGAAACTGGTTTTCTGGCTGGATATGAAAGTTGCAAAAAAAATAAATAAATAGATGAAGCTACCAGCAGCAGGTCGGGAAGCTGGTAAGATGCAGGTTTGGGGTTCATATGATGGACTTTATTTAACCCTCTGAACTCCTGCTCCTTTCACATTTTTACTCACTGCAACATAAAGTGCTGCTTTACTATGGAAACAGCACGACCCTGGCTAGAGATGTCAAAAAAAAAAATTTCAATAAAGAAAAAACAAAAGCTGAATTGATGATTTAATATTGATTATTTATTCTATAAAATACTGAAAAAGTGCCATCATGGATCACCAACACTGCAAAAAATGTGGCTCTCCATATTATAGATTTTTTGCTCCTTACATTTTTAGTCTCCATCTTTGTCTTCAGGCTGCATTTCATCCCAAAAAGTCCCTGATTTTTTATTATTTGACTATTGGTAACAGCAGAGTCACTGATGGCTTCACAGTTGCATGAAGATTTGCAGATTTTTTTGTTTTTTACAGAATCTGGCTAGAACAAACAGTTTGTGTTTTTGGCCATTTATTAAACGAGACAAGTAGAATAAAGTGAATTTGATGAGCGATTGCAATTTTAAGCAGTTTCTCCGATGGAACCACATGTCACATAAGATTAGATCAAGGACTGTGAGAAAGCTAAGAAGATTTTTTTCCGATTTTACAGTTTCTGGCTCTGATAAATGATGTAATTTCAATTTCATTATTTTTTCAATAACATGCCGTTCAAACCTTGTGGGTTTTCAGGTTCAGAGGTTAAGTCTTTCAGGTTTCATGCTTGGTGAAGCATGACAGTGGCACCAATCTTCTCATGTAACTCTCAACAAATAAGCAAATATGTTAAAATATTCCTTCAGCTGTCCGAACTTAGAATTACATGAGACAAAAATACAGCTCATGTCGCTCTAAAAGAGGTGATCCTTCTGTGAAAAACCAAACCCAAGGATCAATAGTGTGAAGTATTATTGCATAATCGGGGACAACAGGGCTCTAAGAAGTTGTAGTTTCCTGTGGTTATGGTGGGAACACAAAGGGACAAAGCACTTAGAAAAAAAAAAGTTTGTGGGCATTTGTTACAAACATGTGTCTCACCAGTGTCGTCTGCTGGAGAGTTTTGGCTGTTCCTGATCAGACAGCAGGAATGCTGCGAGGGCGACGACCCCCTGTGCTCCTCCTGCTCGCCGGGACGCATCTGGCCGTCGGTGCCGCGGCACGGCGACGAAACCTGGCCCAGAGGAACCATCTCCAGCCCGTCCTGCTGGCACGGCGCCACGCGATGCATTAGGGGCAGAGTGCCGCTGGAGAAGGTGCCGTTGGTCTTGTTGTAACATCTGCTCAGACACGGAGACGGAAAGAAGTTCGTTTATGAGGCGTCCGTGCGCTGCCGAGAGCTCACCCACGCGCCGCCCTGCTCCTTCCTCTCTGTGGCTTTCCCACCAGACCCGGAGAACCCTTGCGTTAATACTAACAGTGTACTAAACAATGACAGCTCTAACACAACTGCAGCTCTCGTGTGCAGCTGCAGACCAGAGATTAAAGGTCCACTCTCGCAGCCTCTAAGTGACTGTGACACATTGTGGTTTTGCTCCTCAGCGAAACTCCCAAAAACAGACAGTTGCACGCAGCGCAGCTTCTCCGCTGCTTCCCCTCTTCGCTTCCCTCCGTCGGGCCACGATTGAATTCTGCGGCCACACCCCCTCTTTTCCCAGCAGCCGGAGGTAAATAAACACTGGGCTCATTAGGTCTGCTGGCTGGGTGCACACAGGGTAAACTGTGATGCTGGGGACCCTTAAGTACATAAACAGGACTAGCAGGAGGGCAAATGTGTGTGTTTGGGCCTCACAGGGGGCTCCAAAGCACCGCCGCAACTTACAGTAACGAGGAAAATCTAATATTCTCAGTCCAGCTTTTCTTTGCAATATCCATCTTCTTTTTTTTTTTATTGTTTTCCACCAGAAAATTAAGACGCACGCTGCTTTCACCTGGATTTTATTTCTTTTTTTTGCCCCCTGCTGCCGGAGACACCGATCATTGTGGTTTTACAGCACATAAACTGACACATGTGATCATTCCACAGACTTTTTTTCATACTTGACAACACATTCAAAGACTTTCTAAATAGAAAACAGAAACAAGCAATCCAAAATAACCTATACGCTATAAAGAAACGGTCGTTATATTCTCATACCTGTTGTTGTTGCAGAGGTTCTGACAGCTCATACAGTCAGAAGACTCCGTTTGTGGCAGCGCTGTGTACATGCCTCCACCCTGAGGAAAAAAGAGCGCAAAGATTTAGCCAAACTGTGAGGAAACACCTCATTTAATATTTGCACAGCGCGGACGAAGCTCAGCGTCGAGGCTCACGTTATGGTGGTGGTGAGGGTGCGAGTGTTCGCAGTCGCGGGCGCCGTGGGGCAGCGTGCCATCGTGGCCGTGTGGGTGGCCAGGTGAGAACAGGCCGCCGGAGCCGTTGAGCAGCGCCAAGCCGTTGGGGAGCTTGTGGTGGAGGTGGTGGCAGCCCTGGGGGAGCATCTGGCCGCCGTGGCCGTAGCCGCCGTGGATGCCCCCGTTGATGCGGCTGGTGCCGGGCAGCGTGGTGTACTCCAGCATGTGGCCGTTCATCTCCGCCGGCTGGTACAGGTAGCCGGGAGGGTCGTACTCTGCAGGGACGGACACAGACGGAGACCAGCGTGAGAGTCTGAGCTGGTTTAGTGTTTAAAGGCATTCATGGCAAACAGCAGTTATTGACTCAGCTCAATGCAAACCACAATACTTTCTAAAAAATTGGCCAAAAGTTTGTCACAAGTTTTGTCGGCCTTAATACTGCTTATAAACTTTTTCCAATCCTGTGTGATTTCTGTAATAATTTTGGACTGTTGGCTGATCGTGTCAAGATAAATATGATATATATATACTGTTATGTTTGATGTTTTTGTTAACCCCCTAAACTCCTAAACCCACCAGCAGCTTTGAAAGGCACATCAATTTTCACAAATAGCCAAAATTACACAATTTATTAGAGCCAGAAACTGTCAAAACAAAAAGTTTTTCTTTCCAACAGTCCTCAAACTACTCAGCTGTAACCTAAAATCACATTATTCCGCAACTCTCATTTAAAATACTGCGAAACATAAACACTTTATTCCAACTAGATTCTATAAAAAGAGTAAATTCTACCCTCCTCTGTATAACTGGGAAGCCATGACTGAACAAAAGCCACGTGACAAAGACTAAAATGACTTTTATTCTGCATGTGCCATTTGGAAAATTCACCTAAAATAAAGCACTGGCATTAATCAGGTTCTGTAAAAAACAAAAAATTCTGTGAACTTCTGCGTGACCAGGAAGCTATTAGTGACTCAGCTGCCACCAACAGGCACGCAACAAAAATTCTGGGCCTTTTAGGCTGAACTAGGTTGAACTGCAGGCAGTGTTTACGTAGAAGAGACTGCAGACATGTATGGAAATACATTCAAAATAGTTTAAAAACTGAAAATAGGTAAATATCGATAGCATGTGGAGCCCCCATTTTGTTTTTCACCTCTCAGAGTACTTCTAGTCATGGTTGTCCTTTTTCTACAGAGGTGCAGGACTTTACATTACAGTGAAAAATGAACCCAAGGTGAGTAAAAATGTGACACAAACAGAAACTGCTTGGGATTTAGAGGGTTAAACAAAAGTTGTTGTTTTTTTTCATTTCAAGAAATTCATGCAAGAAGTCCCCAACACTGGCCACTGAGTAAGAAGGTAGGCGTCAGGACCAGGTCTCAGGTATCATAATGTCCCTGTTATATGAATTTCAAACCCTCTTGTTCGATTTAACTCCAGTGAATTATTTATGAGCCTCATCCACAGAGAAAGTGGGCACCTGTGTGAGTCTCAGCTTTTCTTTAAAATCTTTAAATTGCAAAACTCCAGCTATTCACAGACCCAAACGGTCTGGTAAAAAAGTCCGGCGAACAATGGCCAGCGCTTTTGCGAGCGCCGTGGGATCCGTATATGCACTTGGAACGAACACTTGGAATATGCTTCATAAGCTGTCCCGGGGCCAACTAACTTTAAAAATGAGGCCGCCCGAACCGAGTTAACTCTTGTGCTGCAAACTCGAGAGAGAGCGCGCACAACTTTTTAGACACGAACTCTCACAGTTCAGGCAGCAGCTGCAGCAGAGATGAACTCACTGTGCATGTTGTTCTGCTGGCGGTTCCTCCACAGACACATGGCGATGAAAGCCAGCAGGATGAGCACCATGACACCCAGAACGCAGCCCACGATCAGGTACAGGAGACCTCCAGGGGGGCTGGGGGGCTCCTGGGGATGGGGGCCCGACGGGGTGATGGGGTGCTGGCTGGGCGACCCCGGAGCCTGACGTGCTGCAGCAGAGACGGAGGAGGAGGATTCGCATCAAAAGACAAATAACACGGCACCAAGCAGACTATAAAACGCGAGCCATTGTTGCTGCCCTCGTAAAAACTCTGCACATTTATGTTGTGTAATTTTGGCGATCATTAAAATTACAGGCTTCGCAGAAACACGCCTGGGTAAAAGCAGAGGTTCGAGTGAGTCATCTTTTCTCACCTCTGGTCTCGCAGATCATGACGTTACTGTACTCGCTCTCTCCACCGTCGTTAAAGCACTGCATCTTGATGTCGTAGGAGGTCTCGGGCTGGAGGTATCCAATCATGTGCCAGTTTTTTCCACCTGAGAAGGCAAATAATAAAAAAAAAGGGGGACAAAGGTGAGAAATCACCTCCTCTGCAAGGCTCACGTTGCTCCAGATCCTGTGTAAACTCACAACCAGTCAGTGTTTCCTTTCTTATCATCCTTCTCCTTGTGTCTCACACTTTTTTTTTTCCAGGAGGTCGTGTTCTTTCATTCCCCCCCCTTCCTCGTCTCTTTCTCCGTCGGTCCCACGAGGGCCCAGACAGTTGCTTTACTCTAGTCGAGCTCCATATATGGCAGCTTCATGTTTGTCCTGGCTCCGCTCCAGTATTCCCACTCCGACACACTAACGCGGCGCTCTGAAATCACAGATGAGACGACAGCCTCCAACGTGGAAATGCTACATTTCCAGCAAATGAGGCTGAAATAAGCGGCTGTTTCGTGCTGCGTTTCGTTTAATACGAAGAACAATAAATCAGCGCGCACGTCCGACGCCTCCGCACCAGAGATTTTAAAACGTGTAAGCGAAGAAAAAAAAAAAAAGAAATGAAAGAAACCTGCAGCTAAAGTTAACAAACTCAGCACCAGAGGTAGAAGTTTGTGGTCAATCAGAGATCTTTAAAATGCAGTTTCAACACTGACTGAAACTTTTCTTTCCCTCAGAAGTAAAAAAAAAAAAAAAAAAAACTGCTCAGTGACAAAATGTAGAAGTTAGTAGTTTGTCAGTTTTGTCTATAACTTGTGTATTTGGAAACTTGAATTAAAAAATGAATAAAAACAGAAAAGAAAGCTGCAGAGAAAGTTTATATTCCTACAAGTATGGTGGCTACAATAAGTATCAAACTGGTTCTCTGCTGAAATTAAGGGATCATGTTGACAATATCAGGACATTTCAGGAGAAAAAATAAATAATCATGGTAAATATTAGTACAGTGAGCGACTTATTTAATAGTACAAGTGCCAAAGTTAGATTTTGAATGCATCAAAAACTGCTCAGTGCTAAAACTGAACAATTAGTAGCTTGTCAGATGCGTCAGTTTGACAGCTTTGTCATATTTACAGAATTTCTGCTGCTATAACTTCTTCTTTTGCGTAAAAAAAGTATATTCCGTCAAGTATAGCATCCACAAAAAGCACAATATAGGTCCTCAACTGAAGTAAGGGGATTATTTTGACAATTCTTTTGGCTTTTGAGGAGAAAAAATGAAATAATTCTTGTAAATATTGGTGCAATCTGCGTCTTATTTGACACCAGAAGTGCCAAAGTTATATCTTACATGGTAAGAAGCTGTAACACTGGACTAGATGATGAGTTTTTATATGTCTGTTTTACATATTAATGCTTTTTCAGCAGCATATATGATACATTAAGCCTTTAATAATCCAAGAGTAAGGATATCTGTAGTGTCACAGCAGCAAAAGGGGATTTTGCAAACATAAATATAACAAATAAACTAATAAATATACAGAAACAGTGGCTCTTTCATATGTACAGTATTGCAATGGTAGTGCACAGATGCTATCATGAGTAGAAATACTGATTTTTATCTATATTGCACAGATAGCAAAGCACAGTATGAAGTGATGACTGGTCAGAACTTTATTTTGAAATCTCAGAAACTGTCCTCTGCGGCCACAACATCTAAAACCCTTCACTTTTTTGACAGAATTTAACACTAACAACTCGCACATCTCTAAATTATCAGCCTCCAGGAGCCCGACATTTGTCCCCGACGGTGAGGAGTCTGAGGAGCTCAGACGCTGAAGCGTTGGGTGGAGTGATCGGACGCCCCTCCTTCTCTTCCTGTACCAGGCTCAACTGTTAGCATTCCAGCCGGCAACCTGAGCCGCTCTCCTCCGGCCGGGCTCGTGTTACAGCTCTGGGCCCATTAGCTGGCAACCATTTATTAAAAACAGATTTCAGAAAGGCCTGCTGGCCGGGGAGAGCGCTCGCTATAAATCAAAGGGCAGAAATGCCCCTCTTCACTTCACCCCGAGTATCCATTACGGCCCCAGCTCCCAGTTTATCTGCACAGCGTGAGCTTACGTCCACGACAGGACGAGGCTGTCGACAAACACTCGGCGCTCCATCTGCAGGCGTTTAAAATGAGCTCCTTACCTTCCACTATGTCTTTTTTGTAGTCGCTGTCGTCGTCGCTGTCCGTGGGCCGGTAGCAGATGTAGAAACCCTGGATCGGGGTGTTGTTGTTACTCGAGGGACTGTACTGGAAGGGGATGGAAAAAAGAAAAAAAAGATTAGACTACAGCAATCTGGTGGGCAATTATGATACAAAGAGAGGAAATTTTCCAGCAACTAATGGCGGGGTCTTGTTATCGGCAGATGTACACGACTGCGAGCTAGATGGTGATTGCGCCGTGTGTCTGAAGTTCAGGAAATAATGAGTCTGAGGTTAAGTAAATGTGGGGAACTATCTGCGTCCATCTGCAGCTCAAACTGCTGCGAGGAAGAAGGGGCGGCTTTGAAGGCGGCGGGAATCAAAACGCAGACGGACTCTCATCCTGCAGAGCTGTAATCAGCGCAGGAGCTCAATTAAAGGTCTGATTTGAGTCTTGGCTGCAAGAGAAGCAGCAGCAGCTCGATCGCAGGTGAGCCGGATGCAAACATCGCACACTGGAAGGTCGAACGCTGGGCCAGGAAGTTACGCTGCTTCTGATTTATGTGTGCTGTACTTGCATGTTTCCTCTGCTTTTTCCACCATTTAATTCATTTTGCAAAACAGCAATAGAGCCGCAAGATCAACTGAATAATCAATTAGCTGTCAACTATTTAGATTTTTAATCTTTAAGTATTTAGGACAAAAACAGTTTGATTCCAGCTTCTTAAATGTCAACATTTACTCGTGTCTTTCCTCCTCTATGACAGTAAAATGAATCTAACTTGATTGGAGGACGTTAACTTCTGATTTGGTGAACACTTATCGCCACTTTTCAACATTTTTGAGACCAAACAACGAACCAAACAACCAAGAACAAAGCAAACATTACTTAGTTGCAGCCCTGCACAATGACAATCAAGTGTCGTGATTATAAAACACAAAAAAGAAAGTAGGATTATTATGCATTTGCACAGAAATGACACAAAAAATGAATGAAACACCAGCAGCCAGATGATCAAACAAGGTTTTAAACCAGTGAAATGTTGGTATTAATCCATTATTGTGCAAGAAAACTACAACAGATCAAACTCCTGCCTCTCAACAGCCGGTTTAGTCATTTTCCTGTTTAACTCAGTTGTTAAAACTCCACTAAGTTTATTTAAAACCCAAGCGATCCTCCGACTGCTTGGTTAAACTCACATTCCAGCGCAGCATGATCTGCGTGTCGCTGATGGCGTCGGTGGACAAGATGTGAGGTCCGACCACGGGGCGGTTGGCGATGCGAGGGCTGGCCTGAGGAACCTGGTAGGGCTTGGAGGGGATGCTGTGAGGACTCGGGCCGTACATGTTCATGGCCATCACACGGAACTTGTAGGCGGATCCTGAGAGAGGAACATGAAGAGAGGAGCAGTGTTACAGTACAGTGGTGCTGGATACAGTCAGTAGAAAACATTCCATCCATTTATTGAGTTCTGCTTCCGTGTTTCATCTGTTTTATTATTTAACTCTTTTTGAGTAGTTTAAGAGTAAACCAACCCTTGTTGCTGTTTCCTATAGACATTAAATACGATTCTCTTCAACCAAACATCTCTATTTATTTGATTTTATGTCTGGTCTCATCAACACTTTATCTGCTTTATACAGAGACGGTAACCAAGCTGCACACTTTGATGCATTACCAACAACTTTCTGCATCTTTTTAAAGAGCCCATATTATGCGTTTTGGGGTTTTTCCTCTTTTAATTAGTGTCATTTCTGTGCACTTGAAACATACGCAAGCTTACAAAGTCAAAGGTTTAGATCAAAGGGAGTTACTTTCTCCCACAGAAAACATTTCTCCTCATCTGTCTGAGACGCACTGTTTGAAGTCCAAGCTTTATTCCCGTTACGTATCGACATCACCATGTAACACATCTGCGTAACGCCTGACTAGCATCTACTTTGGCCCTCTACACCTACATCCCTACACCCACTGATATGTGATTACGGTAAATGATCGCTGTCTACTTGCTTTCATCATTCCAGCTGATCAATCAGAACAGACTGGACTTTTTTTTTTAAACTAAAGACTGGAAAAGATGCTGCAGCAATGTACATTATGACAAAAATGTTGAATTTTAAAGCATGTAAACATACTCTAGTAGACCCCAAAATATAGTATAAACCTATAATTGTGCATAATATAGGGTCTTTAAATTAATTGTTGGCAAATAACACATACACCCAATATAAACTAAGAAAAGATGTTTAATCCTCTGAACTGCAAAACCCGTCTGTGTGGTTTAAAAGGCGTGTTATCTTTTAAAAAACTGCCAAAATGACAATTTATCAGAGCTAGAAACTTTATAAACAAAAAGAATTATTGAATTTTAAACTACTCATCTGTGACATGTTGTTCAGTTGGAAAACTTTGCAAAATCTTATCCTAAAATTGTGATATTTCATTAAAAACCCCACATGGCTCATTCATATAAATGCAAAAAACAAAAAGTTTGCACTAACAAGCCTCTAAAAAAAAAGAAATTCTGCACAACTGAGAAGCTCAGCTGTGAGCCAGAGTCATGTCACAAAAATGGAGGGACCTTTAAGCGACTGGGCTGAACTGCAGGCAGTGTTTACACAGAGCAGATAGGCGACTGCTATGAAAAGAAATCAGAAATGTAAATCATAGAATATCCACAGTATGAAGAGCCACCAAATTTTTGTCTACTCCTGGTAAAAATCTATGGGGGCTTGGAAAAATGTTGTACATGTTGATTCAAGTTTTCTTTTAACATTTTAAATATAAAAAAAATATCTATCTCCTTCTAGCCATCGCTGTGCTGATTCCATTGGACTTTAAGATGCAGTAAAAATGACTCCACGGTAAGTAAAAATAAAGCTGCTCGGGGTCCAGAGGATCTGCATCATTATCAGTGACAGAGTCAAGTGTTGGCTCAGCGAATGATTCACTCTTGTATGCAATAGTAAAACATTTGTCTGGTGTAAGAAAAATAAACAAAGGAGAGGTTAGCCAGCTTTTAAAACTAATCACATAATGTCTGGCGATCTTTTAGAAATTCCTGTGTGGGAAAGCGATGGAGAGGAATCTTGTTTCCGTTCACCGGATCACACAGCAAAGTGAGTGAAAACTCACCAGGCTCCAGATTGCGAACTTCCACGGACAGCTTCAGAGGTGAGATGTTATCCGCCGCCACCACCCACTCGGCACTGCGGCCGCGCTTGTACTCCACCCGGAAAGCCGTGATCGGAGAGCCGCCGTTGGCTCTCGGGATCCAGGTGACGTATGCCGAACTCTCGGTCGCCATGGAGATGGTGGGGCGATCGGGGGCCTCGGGGACTGAGACGGGAAGAAATATGGAATGAACTTCGCAGGCATTCAATTAAAAGCACGCAGAGAACAATAAAAAGTATGAAAAAGAGGGGCGGCTGACATTGGATTCATCTTCACAAGGAAAGAAAAAAAAGGAAAGAAGGCACATCACAGAGAAGCCATGGAGGGATGTATATACTTACTGCCTGGGCCCTTAATCACAAAGTTAGAGCGAGCAGGAGAGAGTAAGAGAGAAAAGAGGGGTTAGTGAAAAGACTGACAGCAAAGTAGGTCTGTTTGTAACGCAGCTCAAGCATGTGCGCACAGTCTCTGACCCCGAAGCTGTGCGCAATCTCACAGCTTTCTGCTTACAGCATCTTTCTTCCAGCGAGTCATTACAGGGTGTCAGCTATCGTGTCACTGTTTGTACTCCGACGCACAAAGAAACAAAGCAGACCACATCTAAGCACCGATCTGCGCGGCGCAGCCCGGTCATGAACTCCACACCGACTGCGTACGCGACAGAAAGACCCATAATTTCCTCAGAAACATTCCACTGCGGCGGGCTGCGGCAACAGTCGACGATTGTGCGCACACCTACCCCTGTCGTGTATGACGACTCCGAAGTGGGTGTTGGGGGTTTTGTCCTCGGGAGCTTTGGGTGGCATCGAGACGACGGGAGGCTTGGACGGATTCTTGTTGGAGGAGGTGCTTTTTTCTGAGAGAGGGAGAAGCAGGAAGTCAGAAAACAAGGCCCTAAGTTGCTTCAGATTGGTGAAATTTACTCAAACTGGCAAATCTAAAGCTACAACTGAGCTGTTTAGTTGCTTAATTGAGTGTATATCCAATTTAAGCTCATTTAAATTGCATTGAACTATCTTAATTCATAACATTAAAGGGTCTTAGCTCTATTATTACAATAATTTGCATGCTTTTTGAAGGGTTTTAGTTCCTAAAATGCACACTACTAAGGTAAAATCACACCATAAATACCACTACAGGGTCTTAACCCCCATATTTTAACTTGTTAGGTTAATTTGTAGCACCAATCTTAGTCCTTTTTTTAAACTGGGAAGCACTTTGGCACACAAATATTTGCTTGAAAACCTCTGATTTGACTTGATTAACAAAAATAAAACAGCAATACACTCTAAATTTTGCTGAACAGCACTGCAGCTACCACTAAGGATGCAAAAATCCTATTATTTCAGGTTAATTTATGATTTTTAATGGCTTATTTTGGACTTTGTATGTGCATATATATTCAGTGGACTGTCTGAAATGTATTTCTTATTTTTCCACCAGAATTATATTCCTGGCTGCAGGAAGAGGAGGTACAGTTTTACAGAGAACACTTAAATTCAACGGTTTACACATAAAACACGTGTTCCTTTTTTTATTTCTCGGAGAGGTGGTGCTGTTCTGGTGCAATTTGGAGCCACATCTGGACATGAGAGCCTGATTTTTCTGGACCGGTTGGCATGTTTTTTGGTCCAGGACCATTTTGTAAAACAACCACCCTCGGGATACAATCATATCCGCGGTTTTGGCTGCGGTTTATACATATTTCTGGCCGGGGGAACATTTTGTCAACACTACTGTGGTACAGCTCTATTGTTAGTGTTTTTGGGGACATTTGCGGCCATTTTTTTATTTTTATTTGTCTCAAAAACACACACAAAGAAAAAAAGGTCGCTCACAGTCATTTACTACGACCGATACTGATCATTATGACTGCATGTAGGAGTGTAATTTGGTGGAAGTAGTTATTTCTGGGGATAATCTACCATCAGATAGAGTGTGTGGCTGGAGATGATGATTTATTCTCCTTTAGTTCACTGAAACACATTTTGTCACCTACATAATGTGATTCGTCATAAAAATCTGCACTTGGCATGTTTTTCTGCTCCTATCTGTGAAGAAAAAGATGCACGTTTCTGCTTCTTCTCATAAATTTCATCCTGAATTTTAGCATTTTATATTTTCTTATTGTTTACTTTTACTTTCTGCATATCATTTGCTTGTTTATCTGTCTTCATGGTGGAGGTAACTTCACTCTTTTTGCTGCAACAACTGAATTTCCCATCAAGGATTAATAAAGTATTTCTATTTTATTCTAATATCAGCTGAATGTCTGCGAAAATGTCGAGTCCAGAAACGAAGAAAAAGACTCTTAAACTGAGATTTACTGTTGATGTTTTAGGCAGCTGAGAAATTTCCTCTTTTCTGCCGTAAATGTGGTGGAAAAGAGGGTGACGTGGTGTCCTCCAGCGGTCGGTTATTCCCGGGAACACGACGAGAAGCACTTAAAAGGCTAATATACGCAGGAATTTGAGGGTTTCGCGAGTATTTAGGTGGTTTTTCTTCGCGATGTCTGCGGTTGGACTGACCCTTGCCGGTGCGGAAGGTGAGCATGGCCGGCTGACCCTCGCCGGCTGAACTCCGGGCCACCATCAGCACCTCGTAGAGACTCGAGGGCTCGAGCTCCGACAGCCGCAGGGTCTTCTCGCTGCCAGGGACGCGAACCGTGTGCCAGCTTCCCACCACCGTTCCCATTTCGTCGACCTGACAAAAGACAAACACGTGACGGAACATGACAAAGACAGCAAAACAAAAGTCATCTGTTCCGCTCGGCAACAGCTCCACGGTTCAGGCTCTTTCCGAAGGCCGCACGGAAGAAACAATGCCTGGGAGACTTCTGTCACAATTTCCAACTCCGGCCGAGTCCGGCTGCCAACGGGGCCTTAACTTGTATCGCTGCAGTTTTATAGTCAGAGTGAGGTGATTACTGAAGCAAACACTGGGTTTTAAAGAGGAAATGACCAACTTTTCAGTCAGTATAAATCACATTCGCTGGTTCTCAGCGAAAGGTTCTTGTGGTGAAGGAACAAACCCTGCCAGCGTGTATTTTTACTCACCTTGCGATATTTCACAAAGTAGGCGTTTATGGGGCTGCCGCCGTCTCGCCCCGCCCTCCACTCCAGGTCGTACACGTCGGGTTTGTGAGTCTGAGGCGGGCTGATGATGATCGGCGCCTCTGGAGTCGGATGGTCGCTGCTCCGGTCGGCCGGCACGTTCGCGGCGTCGCCTTCCTCTTCGGTGAGGAAGCGCCCGTGGCCCTCGTCGCTCTGGATGGGGTGGAGCGACGGCGACGCCTCCAGCAGCACGCCGGCCGTGGGGCCCAGCTGTGGATCTGTTAGTGAGAAACAGCAAAAGATTATTCAAATAGAAAGTAGGATCAGTTAGACAAGAGTAAAAAAAAAATCAACCAACATGCTTGTTTAGCACCTTTGATATATGAACCCTTTGAAACCCAAAACCTCACAGCAGGTCAGCAAAAAGACAAGATTTCTTTAAGAAATTGCCAAAAATTACATCATTTATCAGAGCCAAGAAAAAAAACAGGAAAACTGAAAAAATGATCAGATTTTTATCTTTCAGATGGTCCTTAAACATGTCATGTTCGATGTCTGGTTCTGTCTAGAAAAATAAACAAAAATAAGCTTAAATAATGTCTAATTAAAAATTACCAAAGTAAGCCAAACTAAACCCTTTGCACCAGCCACTGTAAAAACAAAAACAAACAAATAAAATATCTGTAAAACATTTTTGAAGCCATGAGTAATTTATCAGAAGACACCGTCAGCATGGTGAAGCATCCTTCTAGAGCTGATGTGTGATAAACGTCTAGTCTGTAGAGGTTGTGAAACAAAATGCCTCTATGTGATGTGGAGTCCCCATTTTTTTTCCTCCCAGTATTGTTAAAACCAGTGGCTATTTTGAAAACTGTACACTGATTGAATTCTTGTAAGTCTTTTTATAATTTATGGTATATAAACTGAGTTATACGACATTTTTGAGTTATTTCTAGCCACGGTCGAGCCGTTTCCATAGAGGTGCAGGACTTTACGTTGCAGTGAACAATGAGCCCACAGTGACTAAAAATGTGATGGGAGCAAAAAAAAAGCCCAGAATATAACACACTGTGGTCGTATGCTCCTAAAAACGTCGACATATTTAAAGCAAACATCCGAATTTTGATGTAACTTTCTCTAAATGTAAACAGAGGTTGATTTAAGATTTCTATAATAGGACAGAAGCACTTTTAGAGATGTTTTAACATTTCAGTTGTGGCTTCAGAAAACCACATAAGTTTGGGCATTATGCAAATAAATATAATATATTTTGAGCATCACGACCAATTAGATTTTAGTTCTAATGCATGTTACATCATAAATAGTGTTTTCATTCGAGTGCTACATACGTAACAGATGAATCATCACAAACACTGCAAGAACACTTGATTTTACCATTAACAAACTACCTTATGTGCCAAAATACATTTTACAGTTTCTTCCGTAGGAGCCTGGATCTATGCTGAGTTTTGGGAACCCGTCACTGGTGAAAACTCGACGTAATAGAAGCTGAAGCAACACGACCACAATGTTACTCACTGGGTAACATGTGCACAGAGGACAGCCGGTGCAGCAAAGTTTTCCATTTGCGAGCAGCATTTTAATCTACATAAAACAACAAGAACAGCCTGGATCTCTGCAGCACTTCATCAAATCACACTTTGTGTTTTTTTTTTCATGGGCTCCCTGCCGGAGCCAGAGCGCTCCACCTGGGCAAATCATACGAGCCGGGAGCCTTATTATGGCTGACACCGGTTTGGCAGAGCTGAGGCCGCTCGACTTTGAGCCACACCACTGAGGTCAAACAGCACCGTAGCTGAATATTAAAACCTAAACAAGTGAACGAGGAGGTTGAGGCGGCGCGGCCTGACGCGGGGGTGCTCGGCAGGGCCCTGGGTCCAGTTTCAGGCCTGTTTTTGGTGTGTGCGGCACCGGTTCCCTCTGTAAAACAAACAGGCCTGGAGCTGGTAACACTAGACCCGATCCTGGGACCGCGGCCAGCTGCCACACATTCCACACACCAACCATTAAAATACCGGAGAGAATCAGACCTCAGCGCTACGTCCCTTCATCCTACACTCTCCTTGCAGCAGCTCTGACTCACGGCTCCGACACACCGACACCGAGGAGGCAATTAAGGACACGGAGACTTCGGCATCCTGATGGAGAGGAGTGATATGCGACCAGTAAGTGCTGCTACACCTGGACAGAGACGCCAGGTCCTCCTCCTGGAAAAGGTCAGTCCATTAGAGAGGAGCACCTGGGAGTAAATGTGACGGTAAATCACGAGGGATTACCAGCACCGACAGGAGCCTCAGCTTGGACGGAGCTGAGCTTGTTGGAGGACTCTTGTGGGTGTATTTTTCATATTTCTGACAGCCCGGGCACGAAAACAGCTCCTTAAATATAGATCGTTGTTTGAATTATTAGATTTTTTTTTTTTAAAGATGTGAAAAAAAAAAAAAGGTCTTGCATTGCTGTTGTGTTGATGGGGAAAAAAAACCCACCACATCCTCCCTCCCAGTTAACAGATGAAAGAGAGATGTTGTCATGGTGATGGAAACAAACAAAAAACACATTTCAGATCGTGACGAATTATAATCACAGCCTGCAAAGTTCAATGATGCCGTTTGGGGCGTCCGACACGCTCCCTGTGCCTGGTACCTGAACGAAAGCCGAACACAAACTGACCGCAGGCTGTTTACGTCCCGCTTATCAGCCTCACGCTCTGTTTTCAAACGCGATCCGAAGCAAAAGACATTAATTCTCGTTTTTCTTCCTGCGGTTTGTGGAAATGTCTCGCCGTGAACCCGTCTGATTCGTACTCCCTCCATGTAGCTGCATTAATCACGCTGCAGATCCAGGGCCAGGCTGAGGAATGGGGCCTTGGCGTTGGAGCGTCTGGGGATTGAGGAGAAGAAGCGAGGGGG
Organism: Stegastes partitus; assembly: GCF_000690725.1. Lineage (NCBI taxonomy): Eukaryota > Metazoa > Chordata > Actinopteri > Pomacentridae > Stegastes > Stegastes partitus. The sequence continues at coordinate 127,053 of NW_007578366.1, forward strand.
GGGAGGCTTGGACGGAGGAGGGGAGACGGGTGGAGGAGGGAGGAGGAGGGAGGAGGGCTGTGATGTGTTAATAAATAAAAGGCAGTTGTGTATGATGTTGACAGCTGGGTGGTCTGGTCCTCGTCATAACCCTCCACGGCTACTCCTTACATTCCAGCGTCCGGGGGCTTATCCCCGACGGTGTGCACAAAGCTCACTCTCACGCTCAGGCTCAGTTCAAGGCTCAGGAGGAGGGCGGCCTTGGCCGAGCCTCCCCTACCAGCCCTCAGAGAAGCACAGTTACACTCACAAAGCAGCGACTCCCTGCAGATACTGTATGCGCAGGCCCACAGAGATGGCATCTGGTGGGATGCCTTAACCCTTTCCAACACTACCAGGAGGTTTGTGTGACAACGACGGCGGCTTTTCTACAACTTTGGCATCTCGTCGTCCCTGCGAGGCCTCCGTCTACGGTACGAACCCGTGATTTTCTGCTTTTCTCCGTTAAACATTGTTGTAAATGTCACTATTTTATTTCACAGACTAAAAGTTTAATTGCTTAACTCAAGAAAACAAGGATTTAGCCAAACATGAGCCTGCCCAAAAATATCTTGACTTTATTATTAAAGGCTGAATTCACTTTCTGTAATGTAAACACTCAAAAGATCCAGTATCTACAAACCATGTGGCCGTCAATCTTATCACGTTGACTTTATAAACCATGTTCTGAGAGGCTGACACATCTTTCAGCCAAAGGAGTCTTAAAAGATCACATATTAGTCATTTGAAGTTTTATTTTTGGCTAATTTGAAGCTAGAAGTCCATCAAGAGGCTGAAAAGCATAACTCAACCACATCCAGAGCAACATTAGCCTTAATTAAGAAACTAAAAAAATGACAGAAAAAGATTTTAAACTGATTAATGAAAATAACTTCTTAGTTTTGCCAAACACATGAACTGAGAAAGATGTCTCCTACCCAAATATGTCTTTACTTTCCATCATTTATTCCAAGTGTTGCAGAATAAAGCACTCAACAGGTTTGGTGGTGTTTAGTTAGGCAGAGTTGAGCTCCACTATGAACCCAAACAAGTCAGGATGAGACAAACCTGACTGAGTTGTGAGCATCCCAGACGACTGCGCCGAGCTGAACCCGTTGTCCAGCAGACACTGATACACTCCCTCATCCTGCCGCGTCACATCCGCAATGACAAGCGAGGATCCAGAGATGCGGACGCGGTGCGACGGGGCGACGGGGTCGGCGTTGAACAGCCAGGTGACGTTCGGGGAAGGGTTTCCTTTTGCTACACAAGTAAACTGAGCGGAGGAGCCGGGAGAGACGAGCTGGTTGCCGAGGTCCTCCGTGACAGAAACAGGCTCTGTGGAGGAGAAGATAAAACATTAAGCTCACTATGATACCAGCTGTGATGCCACTTCACCTCCTTTTCGGCTCTTTTCCTACCGAGAACATTCACAGTATAGTTGGCGCTGGTCACGGCCCCGTTGCCGCTCTCAGCAGCGCAGGTGTAACTCCCCTCATCGCTCCTCGTCGCCTTAACGAACACCAGGTTGTTGTGCTGTCGTAGGTGAGAAGGCCCCGGTGTGACCTCTTTGCCGTTCTTAAACCACCTCGCTGTCGGCGCAGGACTCCCGGACACGATGCACTCCAACGTCAGCGGCTGCGACTGCTGCACGGAAACCGTCACCGGGGAGGTGGGATAAACTATCCGCACCGAGGAGGAGGAGGACGGGTCGGAATCTGCACAAATACACAACCAAGTTAGGGGACGTTGATGGAAAATACACGAAAGAACCTCAGAACCTTAAATGATCTGACTTACTTTTGACCAGCAGCTTAGTACCGTGAGGTTGTACGATGGTTTCCCCGGTAACAGGGTTGACGGCACCACACTTGTACATGCCCTGATGCTGGGCCGAAACAGAGACAATCTGGAGGTTGCCAGACGGAAGAACTAAATAGTCGTCTGAAAAGAGAAGGAAAGTATTTCAGCGACAACTTTAACGGTATCCAGACAGTTTGTGTGCCTTACACCATAAGTAAGAAAACAAATTTAAACATGGAAACTCAATAAACAACCAATCTATGGCTGAAATAATCCAATGAAAAGGGAACTTTGGCGAATCAACAAGTGCTGCTCTTTGATTTCCAACATTTACTGTAATGGAATAATACCAACAAGAGATATAAACAGTAAAGCAGAAGAAAATATACAGAACTGCATCATCTACTTGAACCCCTTAATATCCTTTTATTCATCACGAGTTGACAGATTTTTTTAAATCAAATCTATGTTGTGATGAGAGAAACACTTCAACAGCTTTTTATCAAGTTTCGCTCTTTTCTTCTTTGATGACCAATGTTTCAACGGATCATGCACAATGTGTTTGTTTTGATTCATCAAATAAATCATGCTGCATGTCATGTAAATCATTCACCAACATCTAGTCTGACGTATTCAGTATCTTTGGAAATCCAAAGTTTGGAGGCAGAGCACACATTTATATCAACTGGTGAGCTATAGCTTGTTATGAGGTTAAAGTCACAAAAAAGGTGGCGTTCCCAGGCCAGATGAGATATTTAATCCCTCCAGCAGGATTCCTAGCAGCTCATCTGGCCTGGAAACACCTCTGGATTCCCTAGGAGGGACCGGAAAGCATAGCTGGGGAAAGCGGCGTATGGAATGACCTGCTTCACCTGCTGCCTCTACGACAATAGACGAATGGATGCACAGTTATTTCCAACGTACCTGTGGACGCTTCCATCCAGTCCCCTCGTACTTTCAGTCTAGGAAGTGCTGCAGGGACGCTGCGCGGTAGAGGACACTCTATGAGGACGGTGCTGCCTTCCTGCGCCGACAACGACCGCCGCCGGCCGTCTTCGTATTCTGATATTTCTGCATGGATCCAGAAAAGAAAAGAAGGCTCCCTCAGTTAAGCTCGTTCTCCGGGCAGAGTGCGAGACATTCAACATGTTGTGAGTATCAGCGATCGGAGCTACTTGAGTCGAGATGTTTGTGTTGGATCGCCGGCTTTGTTTATTGTTGCAGCGAGCGATTCTATTCGTGCCTGACGCGGCTCCAGATCGGGGTCAAACTCTTAGCGTAGTGTCCAAGAGCAAGCAGCATCCCAGCAGGAACATAACAGAGTACACACAGGAAAGCTCGAGGCTCATTAAGGATACCGGTCAAGAGGCATCTGGAAGTCTGCCCGAGTGAAAAACTCCTACTGCTTCCTTCCACCTCGGCCGCTCAGCAGCAGCCAGCCGAGAATAGGCATTCTTTCTAAGCGCTCGACACTCGCAAAATGGCCTTCCGCTTTCTCAGGGCCACTTCCTCTCTTTCTTCGACGCTCTGCTTTGAAGTGAGCGCAACAGAAGTGTGCTTTCGCTGCGACTGTACCTGCTATGGCCACACGTGCGAGGCGGCTGGCGACGGCCGGCCCGCCGTCTAAGCGGGCAACGCATTGGTAGACGCCGCCGTGGACGGACGCCAGGGAGGAGATGGTGACGGAGCCCCGGCCGAGCTCCACGTCGGGCAGCGTGTCGGCCTCCAGGGGGAGGCCTCTGAAGCGCCAGGAAACCACCGCCGACGGAGGACTCGCCGAGCATCGCAGGCGGGCTACGGAGCCTCGACTCTGGACCAAGGAGGCAGGTTCAGAGCGGAAAGAGGGATACTGAGCTGGAGAAGGAGCAGAGAAACACAAATCACATTTAGATTCTTGCTTGATACAACTGCAACTCAAAGGCACATGACCCCGGGCTAAATGAAACTAAAACTGCTCCAGGGGAGGCCTGAAATATAGTGGTTTGAGTATTTTGAGTGAACTAACCCTTTAAAGGTGCAACATTTTAGATTTTGAGAGGGAGTTTGTTGGCTGTTTTTGTTGAGCTTTGAAAAATCCAGTTTTATTCGCTGTTTTATAACCTGCAGCCTGGAGGAAAACAATCTAAAGCTCGACTCATTTTTAACCTTTAAACATCCTACTTTACTTCCATCTGTTCTTGTTTTATAATTGATTTGTTTTTAAAACTTAAATGCACTAACTATCTTATTTCACTAACTTTTCCTTTTAATATTTTATTGTTATTCAGCTTTATTGTTCAATAAATGAGGCCTTCTTACCTCAATGTCAGTTTAAATAAAGCTTGAATTCAAAAGACCCCACTGTCTATAAATCCTTGCGACTATCATTCTTGTCTCTACTTGAATTTCCAAACCTTGTTTTGATAACCAAAGGAGTCTTAAAGGTCACAAATTCATACTTTCAACTTATATTTTTGGCTAATCTAAAGCTAGAGATTCCTCAGCAAGCTGGAAAACATAACTATCACACATCCAGAGCAACAATAGTCTTAATTAGTCGTGTTTATGGCCACTTAATGAAAACACACTGAATATTTCCCCTCATTTTTACTCTGATTCGGCCTCAAACATCTCAAATATCTGTTCCTTTACCTGCGATATCCTTCTGTAGTTAGTGTACACTGAGTTTCTTCTTCTACTACTTATGATGTGACTTCATTTTTTTTAAATGTTCTACAGTTTTTTCTGTTTCTGAAAGTTATGTAGTCACTTTGCATTTCACTGCCCATACTGTATGAGCACGTGACATAAAATCTCTTGAACTTAAATTCTGCTGCTGCAAACTGATGAAAGCCTGCATGAATAAATGCAGCGTGAGCCACACCTTCCACACATGCACACGAAAACAGTGATTTGTGGTCAAGCTGCGAGCCGAGAGCAGGACGGCCACTTACATGAGCAGCTGATGAGCAGGGACTGGCTGAGACACAGCACAGTGGACAGGAGGACCCTCAGGCCACCGTCCATGGTGCACTCTGACCCCTGCCAGCGGCCGTGATGCCCGGTTCGGACGCCCTCGTTTGGTCGGCAAACCTGCGACACACAGACGAGAACAGAAACAAGCTGAAGCCCTGCGTGGAAATAACCCGGATAGTAAATAAAAACAGCACAGCAAGCTGGAGGGAGAACTCTGGAAAAAAAAAATCTATTAGTTTCCAAATGAATCCTGAACGACAATCCTTCTAATCTTCACGACACATCCTCTTTACACACTCCTTGATCTCCGCCTCCCACCCTCTCCTCACCCACTCCAGTGTCTCCACAGAGGCAGGAATGTCCAGCCTCTCTCCCCCCACCGGGCCGCCGAGCTCTCCCGCTAATGGAGTAGCTGTGGAGAGACTGTCGCCTCGCTCTTAATATCACTCTCTTGTCACACTGTGTTGCTTCCTCATAGGTTCACTGTAGCCTGAAGTGCAGGCCAGACACACACGGGGAGACAAGAGAAGACCCAAAGGGAGAGACAGAAAAGGAGTGGAGGGCACGTAATTAGGAGCATTCCTTCTATCCTTTTCAACCCGACCCCCTCCCAGTGCGGCACCTCCTCCTCCTTTTACTAAGAGTAATCCGGGCAGGCTTTGATCCCAGGTTCCTGGTTGGTAACCAGGGTTTGAGCCTGAGGCCGGAGGGACAATGACCGTCCAGCTGCGATATTCACACTGGAGGCTTCGGTGGCTCGCAGACATTAGCGGAAGGACCGACCGAGGCTGACGGGTGGGTCAAATTAAACGCACGGTGCCTGGGTGGGATCGGTGGAGCCGAACAGGTTTCTAACCCTCATTCTCCATCTTAAACACTGTTTCATGTGCTGCACAATCGAGCAGGTCAGTCCGGTTAGCCTCCTCTCCAGGCGAGAGGAAAAATGACAAGCCACAGCTTCGAGTACCAACGTTTATTCTCACCATCAGCAAAATCTTCTCGTTTCTTATGCCTCTAGAAAACGACTAAATCAAGAAGCAAACACGCGGATCTGTAGCGATTCGTGTAATTAGTATAATGATGTGTTTGTAAGACACAGAAGAAAGTCTGTACGTTTGTAATCGCAGCGTATTTCAGTCAGCTTTCCTCAACACGCCGTAATTAATGTGTCAAGCTTTCACTGTGAGGTTTCAGAAAAATAACACAGAAGTGGAAAACTCTTGCTCTGAGAAAAGGCTACTGTACTACTGTAGTTTTATCATAAATCCAGCAAATCTGAAGTCCAGCCAGTGCTGCTTTATAGCATCAGCTATGCAGAGATAGTGTTGATTTTTGAACATCATCCTGCAAGAACAGGAGGTTCTCATGTTCCTGAAACAGAAACATCACATCAAGCTAGAGTTTAACTGCAATGTTGAAACTAAAAATGCCAAAACTGCAGATAATTCCACATGTTGTCTGTGTATTCCTTCCCATTCACTTCACCTTTCTCTCTCTCTGAGGGCATCCTGAGAAAAGGAGGAGGAGGAGGAAAAAAGAAGAAGAAGAAGAAGTGGCAGGAAATAATAAACTCTTCCAGCTCCTGGCTCACGCCCCCTTCTCACCCCGAGGTCAAAGGTGAGGGAGGAGCAGAGGGAGAGGATGAACCAGCGGGTGTCTGGTGGCCCTGGACCAGCCCCTAAAGGTCACCGCCGGCGCCCTCCGCTTCACTCACACACTTCGTAAAAGGCACTTAAAAGCAACATTAAAAGCTGGTAAAGACGATCGAGCCGCTTGACTCTGACTTGTGCATGTGCGCTTTGCATTTCAGCCTCCGTTTTAAGTGTGTGCATGCTCATTCAGGCACATCAAACCACACATCTTTGCACGCTGGCGTTTCTCCATCCCGCGAGTTCCAACAGGCCCTGCACACTGCCCCCATGTCATCAGTGGAAACTATCTTTTCTCTCTCTGCCGGAATAATGATATATAATTACAATAATAACAACAGTGCTGTAACAATGCAACGCAGGGCTCCGTTGGCTCATGAGAAACCGGAGCTGCTTCCCCTTCTCCTTCCGTCCACCTTTTCTTAACTCTCTCCCGGTTAGGTTAATCGAATAGTCGTCCCAGAACATTGGGCACTCAAAGTTCCGACTGGATGCTCTTTTGTAAACACACACACAGCTGCCTATCTGGCGCATCGATCTGGCGCAACGAGGAAACACAAGGGCATCATTCCTGCTTCTTATCTGTTTGGCTTTCCTCTGACATCCGCCACCATGAAAAGCCATCTCAGTGGAGACAGACACCGCGAGGATATCTTGTATCCCTCATCGCAAGAGACTCGTCCCGATGCTGGCAACGCACCGGCTTGCGTGGAAAAAGGCAAGCCCCGCTTCCTCTCTGAGCAGACGCCCAGACAAAAGCTGGAGTGGCCCATTGACAAAGGGGGAAGTCCCTGTCAAATGAAGTCTGATCAGCCTGAGAGCCTGTGGCCGGTCCACTCCCTCACTCCTCCGCTCTCCTTCTCAAAAACTCCAGACTTTACAACTTAAAAGGGGAAAAAAAAAATCTGTGTTCCAGATTTCTTCCTCCAATCCCAAATCTGATCTTGTGTTACCCTCTGGTTTTGCACTTATGTTGTAGATGCGTGGCCGTTCTCAAGGCACGATCGCCCGGCTCTAAATTGAAGAGACGTCTTGCATTAAAAAAAAAAAAAAAAAAGAAAGAAAAAACCAACTCAGCGCTGTTGAAAGTTGATACACAGACGCAGGGACAGTTTATGAAAATAAATGAGGTGGATGTCAGCGAGTTCAAGTGGAAAAGTTCCTATTTTTTCGGGTGTGGGGGTTGACCCGAGTGTGTTTGGGGAAATGTTTGACTGACACCTGGCTTAACAGTGTGAAAGCAAGAAAACACATCAGTCTTCTGTGGGGTTTTTTTGTACTTCATCTGTCACGCTCCCCTTCCGGAGGAATCCTGAGTAGAGATGTTCTGTCGAGGGGCAGCGCCTTTATTTATCTATCTGGGGAGTAATACAAGACTCTGACACAGGAATAGAACCATCTATCCCCTTGTAGGACAAGAGGGATTCCTGGTGATGACACAGGAGAAAATAAACACACTGACAGGCCGCCCTCGGGGAAGGGAAAGGGATTCGAGTTCCCGGGCGGTTAGCACCTGCACTTCTTTTTTGGCTTCCTCTCTGCAGGAACTACTTAAAGCCCCATCTGCCCCCATGTGGGGCAGGGCCCATATCCCTGTCATATTGGGTAAACAGGGACAAAAGCAACGCGGCGAGGCATCAAAGAGCTGGAGGGCAGAGGAAGAACAGGTCACAACTGGTGCCGCCGACTGAGGCTTCACAAGACTGCACAGCTGAGTGAAAGCCAGCAGCAAACATCATGAGGCAGCTGAAGGAGTTTGATAAACAGCCGCTGATCCTGACTGCACCGGCAATCAATGGCAGAACGATTTGAAAGGTTTATCTTCAAAAAGGAAAAAAAAGAAAAGAAAAAGAGAGCGCAGACAACCGAAGAAACGGAGCTTCCAGTTAGCGATTGAGATGTCAAAGGCAGGAGATCAGTGGGGTGTAAGAGAAAGAGCAAGTCTTTTCTGGTATGATGGTATAATCTGACCTGTACGCTGAGGCTGATTCACATGCTATATACCCCAAACCTGTCTGCACTCGCCCCACATCTCCCTGACAGAGGATCTGCGGCGCACACATTCCTCAGCTCCACAGAGGAAAAGAAAGAGACAGAAAAAGACACACACACACATAAACCAGAGATGGGAGATAAATTCAAAAAACTGGATGATGAGAGGCAACTCGGGAGGAAGGAGGGGGGAGGAAAGGCAATGGAGAGAAAGGCTCTGTGGGAGAGGAGGTAAAAGGAGACGGGGGTAAAAAGAGGTGAAACATTCACTGGGAGGTGAAAAGTTGCCAAGCCTCTTTCTTTCTCCTCCCTCTTTTATTTGGCTCAAAGATAGAGACGTACAGATAATGGCATCCACGTATGTGCCAAAAACTGACTGATGATTCAGCCCGACTACATTCAGCAAACTTGGGAAGAGCCTTTTCCGACGGAGGAGACTCTAAGGGACCATTATGGGCTTCTTCTATTGGTCTGGGCGAGTCCGGAGAGGCAGCCCGGGGCCACAGAGAAAAACTAATGAGTGGAAACACTGGGCCTCTGGTATGGCCTAACTCTGTCTGATTAAAGACTGAGATGTTATTAAAAAAAAAGAAGAGGGAGAAAGGGAGACATGATTTGGAATGAACTATGGGAATTAGCAGGAGAAGGGGGTGCTTCTTTTTTTTTTTGTTGTTTTACAATGAGAAAAGAAAGATTTAACGGTTGATCCATAATGCAAACTGACTGATCTGCTCATGCAAGACTCTTCAATAAATCATTTAGAGTGGAGGTAATTTAGATGCATCATCAGGAGAACGGAGCGTCAGTGGTCCAGGAGGGCGATAACGGGTGTACAGCGCCGTGGTGTGGGATCAGACTGCAGGAGGAATGAAAGGAGAAGAGGCCCCCGGGGATCAGACAGTCACATCCCACAAAGCCCTGTTTACCGAGGACACACAACCCTCCTCCTCCTCCTCCCCACAACGCCTCCAAACCCCGACCCTCCCAAAGTGCCAGGGCCGGGACCTGGGAGACAGCGCTAATTCTACCCTCGGGCTTGTTGGCTGAGGACACAAACAGAGAGCTGAGAGTAAGGAGAGGAAAAAAAAAAATAGGGAGGAGGTGGGGGAGAAAGATTGAGACGGGGGAGAGAGTGGGGACTGAATGGTACAGTATGTAAGAACCATCTTAATTGGCGATTGTTCTGCGATGTCTTGTTTTTCCTGGGAATCTGCAAGGGGGAGGGACAGGAGGGCGAGGGAGGTACGGTTGTTTCCCAAGGTCCTGAACAGCAGGATTAACCGCGGGGGCGAAACTCAATAGCGGCCTCGGACACTGGAAACAGATCCCCGGGTATCGCCACCATACAAGGCCACCTCGAGACCTTTTGCAAAGCGCATGTAACTAACAACCCTTCGCCATTGTCTGAGCTCTCTGGGCCCTTCCAGCTGATTTCACAGGCCTTTCAGCCCACATGGGGGCGGAGGGAGGGCAACGTTTGCTCAGACGAAAAGGTAATTCTGATGGAAAGGAGGAATGCACAAGAAGGCCCTCTCTGCCCGCAGGGTGTGTTATAACACTGATCTCCAACATGTGCCAAGAGTCTGATTCATCACGGCAAGCGAGAGGGGAGCTGGGATTGTGCAGCCGTGGCACCGGGGCAGGAGGCCACAGATTCACATTCCTCAATATCAGTCCTGATTAGAGAGATGATGGGAAAACAGGCCGATGCAGGGGAGGGGAAAAAAAAAATGATCGAGTTTGGCCGAACGTCTCGAAAACGTCCGTCTTCTCCGGGCGGTGGAGGGAATCGAGATGCTATCTGCGTGTTTAAATGCTGCTGTGTGGGCTGTGGACTTCGGGCGTACAGTGATCCGATGCAGCTGCCCCCCGCCCCGTCTCCACCGACTCTCCGCAAACTTCTCCTGGATTCCATCAACCGCCCGAGTCTCTACGGCAACGAGGCGGCGAAGACGCAGACAACAGTTTCTGCTCAGTCTCCTCCTGATAGATCCCTGGCTGCCGCCCAAAAGCACTCTCAAACTAAAACATACGTTAAATAATGTAATTTCAAACATGCGCAGCAAAAACAAAATGACAACGTGTCCAAATAGATACTAACAAGAGTCAGTGTTTTTTAAGGAAAAGAAAAAAAAATAGCGAGACGAAAACTCTTTCGCTGCTTTCGAGGTCTTCTTTGTTTGTCACTCGAGAGGCGTGAGAAAGAAAGTACACACGGCGTATTTTCATTTCTCAGAATGATGAATTGACTCTGCGAGCATAATAGAGTGATGGCTGTATATTCACGGGGGAGGATTTATGGGAGAGAAAGCCTCGCCTGCGAAAACCTGAACCCCGCAGAACAAAAACAAACACATGTAAAAAGGTTAAAATATAATTAGTCTTCTTCACCAATTCCACAAATCTCTTCCAAAAAGCCAAACAAACAAACCAGCTCCCTTATACGTACAAGTCTGAGGAGGCCAAAGATAAATACGTGCTCCCAAACAGAGTGTGTAAATGCTTTATTTAGTTTGTCTAAATGTTTATCCATCTCTCCTCGTAACACATCCTCGCTTGTTGTGCGGCGATCGAGCGATCGCAAAACAAACTCGGCGGTGATACATCAACACACACATCATCCCGAGTTTCCACTTCTGGCTCGTGGTCAAAAAAAAAAAACCCTCAACGAGAAAAAACGTTTGGGGTCGCGGCTGCTTATTGCTGCAGCGCTGGAGGTGAGAAGAGCCTCTTGGAAGATGACGTAGCGCCGCTCAGACGGTGCCAAGAGAAACACAACCTCATGACAACACCAAAACACTGAGAAAATACAGTAACCGTGCTAACTCGGTGCATTCTTTGCTTAGGTTTGTGTTTGCTACTGTGTGCGAGAGCGTGACAAGTGATTTATTGGTCTTGATTAAAGTCAGTCAAACCAGAGATGCGTTTTCATCCATCACCAGGCAGAACTACACCCGGAGAATCCTAAAACATCTGCAGAACAATGCGGAGGGCCGGCGTTTCATCCCTCTGACTTACATTCCTGCCCTCGCTTTGAGTGTCTTTTCTAAATAGGGGGTTCCACTGCTCCCTAAAGGCCACATCTTGGAGAAGGGAAGGCCCAAAATGGCACCCATAACCACAGGCCCGGAGGCAGCAGCAGCAGCAGCAGCAGCAGTACCCACACTGCCTCACACTCTGATCTGGGAGAAAAACAGCCCCTTCAAACAAGAAGCCTGTTTGTCAGCTGAAGGGGAGTGCCAGCCACTAGTTCTGCCTTAATATAGTCTTGCTGATCCCTGAGCTGGCTTTTCAACAGCGCACACATTCTGGTTCGCAGAAAACCCATGTCAGATGTGACTTATTGGTTCAGCATTTGAAATAGAAAGCTGCGGTCGCTCGCAGTTTCAAGAAGAAGGAAGAGGAGGAGGAGGAACTCTCTGGGCCTTCGACTGCGAGGTGACGGGACGAACGCAGGCGTATCCAAGAGGGTCGGTTACAGGAAGGGAGAAAGAAATGAAATCCTGCAAACAGGAAGACGCTGAGGATGCAAAGAAAAAAAAAATAATAAAAAAAATTCCCCCTCACATGTTCTGAAACACTTGAGACTTGTCAGCAAGGGTCCGGTTCACAAGTTCACTCCCTGAAAATCTTCCCTGGGGCTGAGGAATCATAAAGGAGAACAATGGGTCTCATCGTGGGTTTGCAGGAGGAAAACTGTTGTTGTTTTTTTTGTCACGTATAACGACACATCGAACCCTCACGGGGAGCTTTTTTATCCTCCGTCATACATGTGGTGTTCTGTATCACGTTAAAGACACGTATACTGTTGCCGCACAAGCCAAAAAGACACTCCCTGGAATGATTATGAGCCCATAAATAATAAAATCTAACTGCAGTGTGCTTCAAATGGCTCGGGACCAACAGGTTTTTTTCCATCAAGAATCAGATCTGACCTACATAATGTTTTCCTACATTAAACAAACTGCATCCTACTGTGTCACACGTTGGGCTCCTGACCATCTGCTTCGAGGCATTTTCATTATCTGTCGGCCTCCTGGACCGAGTGTTTTCCCTCAAAGCGCCATGTGTGGTATTGGTTTACATTCCCTTATCATATCGAGGACGTATATATTTAGTCGAGGCCTGTATTTCCATTACAGCAACAGAAAGCTCGGCCGTCTCCGGAGCAGAAGCAGGCTCCTCTCCCTCCTCAGCCTGCGCAGCTTCATCTCGCTGCATTTCGGTGGCTGGCTGGAAACATCTGTTTCTGCTGCTCCCAAAAACTGTTTGTTTGTCTTAACAATTACGCCCCGATGTTTCTCATTTCATTTCTCAAATCTCTCGAAAGTCATTATCCAGTTTCAGGTCCTTCAAGGTTCTGAATTTGCAAGAAACTCGACACGACCATCTGCTGAAAGCCGGCGTACACACTCGGCTACAGTCGGCTCACCTTTGACATTTCAGGAGAAGTCGTGCCAGAGGAAGCATGCGGCTTATCTGTAACCTCCTGGACTAACATGCTTTGCGTAGTCGGTGCTGGGCTGTTTGGATCATCTGTCAGAGTCGGGTTGGGGGGGTGAGAATGGAAGAAATGAGGACAGGAGGGTAGGTGGGGGGGTCCTACTGAGAGAAATATGTGTTGTGTAGTTAAAATAATGACAGTGTGAGCTCAGAGCAGATAAGAAGTGCTGCTGAGACAGCTTCTTATAAACACAAGTGACACCTTCAGCTACTGCGCTCGCCATCGCCGCTACTTCAATTTACCCGATTCAGCTCACAGTTTGTCCTGAGAGTGCTTTTTTTTTTTGGTTGGCGCTGCAGCTGCAGGGTGCACTCACCAACCCAGCAGTGGCACTCTTTTCTCCGACCTGCCCATCTTTCCCAGCGACCCGCCGCTCATGGCTGCTGGGTGTTGTCAATCAGCACCCCCCGGCTCCTTGAACATGGGGGCTCGTTGGCTCGCTGCCCAAAACTCCCCTCTGTCCATCTAATGGGAGCCTGAGTCTGTCCTTGACGAATGGAAGCCGAAGCCAGCGTTAGAAAATGGGAAAAACGCCGCAGCATGACTCAATCCCTGAGCAATGAGAGCAAAAAAAGGAGGCCTGTGTGTCAGGAGTTCAGACAGGTTTTTTAGTTTGGGGGAAAACAAGTCCTCTAAATTCTACTTTTCATACTAAGGAGCTGAAATGGATTAGCAATCAAGAGATTTACAAGACTTTAATTCCGGCAAAGTCAAAATATTGAGAGGATGACGGAAAAATAACACAGCTGCTCGAGGTACACTTTTCTCTCCTCGTTTTATCGCTCTCGAAACATTTTTCTTGGGCAAAAGGTTGATCCTTCGGCGCAATAATACGACAGATTGTAGCGCGAAACCAAATAAACAAGCAAACCGCGTTGTGATTTGGGTTTTAGGTTCGCTTCCTTTCGCTCCGGGGCCAGAGCTGAGGTCTGCTGCCCGGCCTGGAGCAAAGCTAGAATGTGGGTGGCGCCCAAAATATACTTTAGTCACCCACTTACACACCCTCTTCCCACCGCACTCACCTCAGACAGACCTTCATCCACTTATCCATCACTGAAGCTCTTAAACACATGAAAATATCACTGCAGCTTCATCAATTTATCAAGTTTTGTTCATTCTGTGAGGGGACAAAAAGGTGGAAATGCAGATTTCAGCCTTGCAAAGCCCAAATGAAACAGGAAAAAGCATGTAAAAAGCTAAAATGAAGTGTTGTTGACAAGTTTTTCTTTCCATTAACGACTTAAATTATCTTCCAATCACCTAATCGAGCAATCAGATGAGCACTAAATGACATGTGCTTCATTTTAATGCCAAAACCACAATATTTTAACGTACACATGACCTAGTTTCTGTGTTTTACCTTTAACAAAACCTCCCTGCTACTCTGCAAACCTGAGTTTTCCCTTCTGCTGCTACCTTCCAGCCTTCACCCGTCACTGCCGGTTGCTTGTGCGAATATAATACCGCATCAGAAAAATCAGGAGAGCCATTATGAGCGCAGGGGCTGGTATCATTACACATGCTTACATTCAAATTGCCCACTTAACATAGTTCTCCTACAGCAACATGTGTTTATCATTAACCAGCACGCTAATGGCTCAAACATTATTCAAACTGGCTTAATGGCACGGCTGTGCTTTGTTCGGCTCCGTCTGATAAGAGCTGGGCCACTAATGGCTTATTAATTTCTCTCTAAAAAAATAAAAAAAAATGCTGCAAAAACACATTAAAAAATGATTGTGAGGCTCCGTCGTTGTCTGATTTAATCACAATGCCGATACACGGTTACCTCGGGGGGAGAGTGCAAACTAAAAATACTCAACAGGTCATTATGGTGGAGTCCTTTTTGTGCTTTTGTATCGAAAAAGACGCCTTGTATAGACAGTATGATGCCATTTTTTGATATTTCCAGCATGCAACAGAGCAAAACTGACTGCAAAAGCATATTTTTGCCACTTAAGACATCAAGTTTGGCTATCAGGCTTTCAAAATGCAACAGTAAGAGCATTTTTCTAAGCAGCGGCCTGACCAGAGTGCAGGCAGATTAGCAGCAAGAGGAAAGTATTGAAGAAAATGCAGGAAATGAAAGAGTCAGTTAGGTTAAAATGAGGCAAGTTGAAGGAAAAGTGGCCACAGAAACAATAAATCACAACACCTGGCCAAAACTTCTGCAACAAACTCAGCATCGAAACCTAAAAAGCGAACAAAGAGCAAATCTCTGTGTCAAAAAGCTCGACCCAATATCAGGCAGCACTGAAAGGACCTGAAAGCCATCGGAAGTGTCTTCTCGTCCCCCCGCCGACGCAACAATGCACGAGCGACTGTTTGAACTTGAAAGTGTTTTATCTGGGAGCAGCCATGTGTGTCCCACCAACTGGATGTCATGCATTTCGAGAGCGACTCCGGACTTTGTTCTCCATAACGTTTAAAAGTGTGCAGTTTTGCTCCGAGGGTCGCCCCTCACGTAACAAAAAAAGTCACCGTGAAGCTCTGGTGACGAGGGCCAACATCAGACGGAGGAAATCACTTGACAGGAACAAAAGCCACAATATCACTTTTACTCTGTCACCTTTTCAGTTCTGCAGAAAAAAGGCCTCATTTGGGAATAAACTGACTTAAATATTTACAGTTTTTAGAAACAGAAGGTAAAAATAAATTGGATTCAACTTAAAGTCAACGTGTAACTGAGAATATAAAGTTTAGTTCCGGATTTGAGTGAAAACAGCTCCTGCACACACTTGTACAACCAGTTCTGAGCTACAAGCAGTGACTTTTCTGACATTACAGCCACCTTTTCTTTTTTTTTTCTTTTGGAATATTTCCCATCTTTCAAAAGATTAGAAGACACTGAAGAAGCAACGCGTGAAACCGAGCAGAAAGGAACAAAGCAAAGACTGTCTGATGATCTTTATCTGGCTGCGTTCACACTCTGCACTGTTATTCAAAGATTCCCATTTGCCCATTAATGTTTTTTTCCCCCCCTTTGTGTAGCTCAAACTGTCAGAAGCAGTAAATAAATGGCACCTTCGCAGCAGTGATTTGTGCACTTGCCAGATTTCTGAGCAACACTAACACTGATTCACCAAACCAGCGTTTATGACACCCTCTGGGGATTTATCTGAAACAATAAAGGCTCTCTGTCTTTGGACAAGAAGGAGGAAAAAAAAAAAAAAAAACTTCAAATATTAGTCTAAGCCACCGTGTTTCTGCAGAGCGGTAAATGTGGCTGCAAGTTGGCTCCTGAAGCGGATCTACTGTATAATAAAAAGTACAACTTTAGAACAAAGTGATGTGTCCATTTTCAGCTTTTATGAAGGTGACAGGAACATGTAAAGGGAGGGATATATTTGCTAGTTCTAAAAAAAAGAAGAAAAAATGTTCTTTCATCTTTTAAAAGCAGAAAAGCAGCCGCAGGCCATCTGGTTTCAACTGGGAAGGAGAGGATCTGCGTTTCCAGAGCTGTTTACCAAACAAATATTTAAGCTTTTGTTGGGTTTCATTCACCTCAGAGACAACAGAACAGAGTCTGGGTCACCATACAGAAAGATAGATGAGAGCTCAGCAGGAATCTGGATGCTGCTGGGTGCATTTTAGCCGAATGAAAAGTTGGATTTTGCTGGAAAATGTTGCTCAAAAGAGTCTCTTGTGAGGATTTTCTCTCTGTTAGTGGACAATTTAACATCATATTCTGACACTTAAAGAGCAAATATGTAGAGAGTTTTAAATAATCAGAGTTGTACTTGGCTATAAAACTGATTTAGGGGATAGAATGGGTGTATAATGTGCATTTAATGTGGAGTTAATTCATGGAAACCCTCAGTGTTCCTCTGCGTACTCGGGCGCCCCCGTTCACCACACTGCGGCTCGTGTACTGCCACTCCGCGCCGCTGCTCTCCACAACACAAAGTTCACAAAACACGACAATGTTTGCGTAAAAGATCAAAACTCCACCGTGGAGCTCTCTGCTTCTCTTAACGCCACCTTTCTTTTGTCGTTTCCAGCTGCTCCGGTGCGCACACCGAGCTGCCTTCCCTTCTTTCACCCCACTAAAGAAAAAAAAAACCCTCCACCAGCCCGGGACTCCCCTCTCTCTGCCTCCCCGTCTTACCTCTCTTGCAGGAGGGCAGAAGAAGCAGCGAGACGTCGGGTGAATCAGCAGCCAAACGCATTATTCTGATGGCAAATCCGTACGGGGCCCTCCATTAGAAACGGGCTCAAAGTGCGACACGACGGCAGGAACATGAACGCAGCCGGAGGAGGTGGAGAGAGAAGAGGGGGAGGAAGGAGTCTTCAGACCCGCACAGCAGCGCAGGCTTCGGGGCCAAGGTGCGACAACTCCCCCTGGTCTCCACTCGAGCTCCGGTGGTGTAGTTTGGGGGAAGTTTGTTGAAGGGGAAGAAAAAGGAAGCGTAACGTCCCGGCGGCTCGGTGCGCAAACACGCTGCCTCTCTCTGTCTCTGTCTCTCTGTGTCTGGTCCGTTAAGTGTAACTTCTCCAGCTCTCCGTCTCCGTCTCTACCGCTGCCTCTTCCACACACGCATCTTTGAAGCCAGTGTCGAGTTGCTCAGCAAATCATGGCAGCGGCGAGAGGCTGGTCGTCAAACCAGGAATGTCCCAACCCCACAGCTCAATACGGCTCCTGGAGAGGGGAGGGAGGGAGAGCAGGGGGGTGTTACCCATATAGACTGTGCATTAACAAGTTTTACAATCTAACGAGAAAATAACTTCCTCCTCTGCGCACACGTGTGGACGCTGTTATTGGAAATTTACGCACCTGAGCGCATTGTTCCATTTTTACGCATTTTTATTTTATTGCTGCATCAAGAAGATCAATGCTTCTCAAAACTTTTTTTTTTCATTTACTTATATAAAAATACACAGAATCACCATATTACAGTGGAAACATGTTTATTAATGGCTTCACCAAGACAGAAATTCAGTATGTTGAATCCAAATTCCATCAGTTAGAACTAATCCGACATTAATATTCATGGTCAAACAGACGCACAGTTCATAAAAGATGCAATAAGTAGTAATGTTTTGTTGGTGTCAAGGAAATATGTCATCTAATAAGCAGCCATGGGTTCCAAAAATAAGCTTTTGTGTCTGATCTACTGTAAATTGTGATCTTTTGCAGGCTTGTAATCACTACAGTCTCCCACACATGTAATACTAATTATATTTCCAGAAACACTAATCTAACTGTCATCAGTTTGTAATAAGCCCAAAGAGGAGGAGGAGTCACATTTGTGTTAGATTGAAAAGGGGAATTATTTTTACACCACATGACACAAACTAAGAAAGTTCATTTATTCCTCCACAGTCTGTTTTGTTGACTATTTTTCCTCAGAGGTGTCCACAGAAGCTCCAGAGCTCATTAAACGTGCCTCTCTGATAGTTTTGTCTGCAGCCCGGCCTTGGAGCTATGAAGGAATTTCTCTTTATTTCCAGTGCAACACTCTGCTCCTCTCGGATGACGCCAGCTCTCACTGGGGCTGTTGAATTGAAGATGACGAGGGGAGGGGGGTGTTTGAACAGCTAATAGCCACGGCTCATTTCTGGCATCAGAGCCGCCGCTTGGACGGCCTGAATGTTGGTTGGCTGCAGTGGTTTCCTCATCACTAGGTGAGACGCCTCCTCGGAGAGGCAGGGCCGCGGAACAGTCATCTGTTGTTCGCATGGGCATGAGTAAACAGCATAATCGTCTTTGAGGCAGTAATTATGTGTTCCAGCGTTGGCAGGGCGGCGGCGGTGGGCCCACCCTGCTTCAGACGGCAGGTGCAGCTCCACCATCTGACAGCTGACCCCGATGGAAGGTGTGATCCAACCCTGCCAAGGCCGGGTCGACCCGGTGAGGCCTTCAGGTGGTCAGAGCCGAGGCCAACAGCCCGGCAAGAGGAAAAACACGGAGGAGATGGACTCCTGGAGTTTCTTGATGTTCTTATTCTGGTTTCACAGACCATTAATACGTCCTCAGTTTGGTAACCACATTGTAAGGAATCCCTTTTTCCAGGTGTGAACTTGACTGGGCCCTGAATCACACAGACATCATTTAACTTGCTCTTTAACTAAATTTAATGTTTACAGGGATAACATAGGATAAAATAAAATAAGGTCAGATAGGATAAGCTTTATCAATCCCACAGCTGGGAAGTGCAAACATGCGTTGATTATCAGTAGGAAAATCAAAACTAAACAAGAAATAAACACAAGTAGTGGCGATATTGTCCAGATTCTTCTACATGTGGACATTCAGATATTGCACACATTTCTCTAGATGTGGAAAACAACAATATCGCTCATATCTTAATGTCGAAAAACAACGATATTGCACAGATTCTTCTGTCGGAGCAAAAGCTGATATTGCAGATTCTTGTGTATGCAGAAGAAACTGATATTGTGCAGACTGATAAGAAAAACCGTTGGACTGCAAACCCAAAGAACTGACGCATGTATATGTCTGTAAAAATAACAACACTGAACAGATTCCTCCATAATATTGCTCAGATTCTTCCCGAGTAGAGAAATGCTGATACTGCACTGATTCTTGTAGAAGAAACTGATCTTGTACATATTGATGAGAAAAACTATTTGCTATTACCAATGTGTTAATGTGTGTAAGTGCAGGCCTGCAGCAGAGGAGGATGTGCTGCTCTTCTTAACTCTTTATTCCTGCTTTATGAAGTCGTAATACATTATTTATTAACCATTAATAACCAGCTTATAAACTCTCTATGAACTACGTCTCATCAGACCCGCTCTCTCCCCTCCCCTTCGTCTCCTTTCATACAAGTGATCCGTTTTTCTTTCAGGCAGGTATTCAAGTGGCCAATAGCGGCCCTCTGCCTGCCTCCCTCTTTCTCTGAGTCCCTCTCGGGGTCAGGAGCTGGTTGGAGATGGAGACGGAGGCTCTGGGTTCGGAGGCGGGGGGGTGATTGGACACAGTCGCATGTGAAAGGCCAGAGAGCGGCGAGTCCACAGGGAGCATTGGTCCACACACAAAGGGCCGTGGAGGGGCTCGGTGGGGGCTGGAGGGGGCGGCCGAGGCGGAGAGGCCACGCTGGGAACCAAAGCTGACAGCACAGACACTTCTCATCCACGGAGGGGTCCGGCTGTCTCTGGCCCCCTGGGGTCCACGCTCACTTATCTGCGAGGAGCTGCCAGATCCACAAGCGCTGAGCCTCCGATGGCCGAGAGCAGCAGCAACATTAAGCGCACAAAGCAGCGGTGACCTCTGGCCTACATTTAACTGATACGTGCCTCAGCTCCTATCAGTCCTGATCAAACACTGATAGATTACAGCACATGTAGCCAATACCAGGTTCCTGCAAAAAAAAAAAAGCCACCAGCAGTTCAGTTTTTACGGTAAAACACTGGCTTTCCTGGGTGAGGTTTAAAACCAGAGCTGCTAACAAGAGCTCTGTGATCTAAATCCGCAGGCTGGGATTGTTTGGAGTTGGTACATTGGGCTTGTTGTCCTTTGCTGTGAGGATAATAAGCCTCTGACCACTGTCAACAGAGTGTTTATGACCTGCAAAGCGGCGCTCAGTTGTGTTGACTCTGTCAGCAGGGGCCCGGTGGACGCTTGACTCCCCTTTGCTATTAAAAGGCACTTTCAGATAACAGGAGTGAGCCCTCCCTCTGTTTGAGCCAGTTTATGGATCGATGAGTGGGACGAACCGCCACATCTGATAAAGAATTTTACTAAATCTGTTGGAAAGCAGATGTTGTGGGCAAAATTTAGAGAGTAAAATGCAATTAAAAGTCACTTGTTATTGTTTTGATAAGCTACATAGGCACAGAGTTGGTTTATAAATGGGACAAAACACCAGATCTGACCAAGAATTTTACAAAATTTGTTCAAAAGTAGATGTTGTGGGCAAATTTTTGGGAGTAAAATGCAATTAAAAGTCGCTTATCGTTGCTTTTATAAGCTACGTAGGCACAGAGTTGATTTTTGAATATCACAAAACACCAGATCTGAACAACAATTTACAAATTTTTCTTCAGAGCAGATGTTGTAGGCAAAATTTCTAAAGCAAAATGCAATTAAAAGTGACTTGTTGTTGTAGTTATGAGCAACATAGATACAGAGTTGGATTTTTAATGGGACAAAACACCAGATCTGACCAACAATTTACAAAATCTGTTCAAAAGCCAATGTTGTGGGCAAAGTTTAGAGTCTAAAATGCAATTAAGAGTCTCTTGTTGCTGTGTTTCTATAATGTATGTAGGCAGAGATTTGTTTTTTAAATGGGACAAAACACCAGATCTGACCAAGAATTTACAAAATTAAATCAAAAGTAGATGTCGTGGGCAAAATTTAGAGTATAAAATGCAATTAAGAGTCACTTGTTGTTGTTTTTATAAGCTACGTAGGCACAGAGTTGGTTTTTAAATGGGACAAAACACCAGATCTGACCAACAATTTTACAAAATTTCCTTCAGAACAGATGTTGTGGGTAAAACTTAGACAGCAAAACCCAATTAAAAGTGACTTGCTGCTGTGTTTTCATAAGCTACGTAGGCACAGAGTTGCTTTTTCTAAGCATCAAGGACAGGGACATTTATTTTGCAACTTTTTTTTTACAAGACAAGGCAAACTTTGCGCGGGTGAAGAAATGTATACGAGAGTGAGAAAAATCACATTATTTTACAAGATAGACTAAACGGATTTCCCCTCAGAGGGCCGTATATCTCATTACTCAGACAGGTGTGTGTGTGTGTCTTTCTGTAGGTTTGTGTACGGTTGTGAAAAAGAAAAAAAAAAGACAAGGCAGAAAGAGAAATTCGAAGGCACCCCTCTCCATCTGTTTTCTGCATCAGCGCGGTGGGATCGTATTATCCGTCGTAGGGCTCTCTGGGAATTTCATCAGTCTGTAACATCTCACTTATTCACACATCTCCCCGGGCTTCACCGTGTACGCCGATCCTCGGGGTCCCTCCTGACCCTGCACATCCTCTGACTCTGGCTTTTTTACAGCCTGCTCTCGTCCGATATCGGGCCTCTGTGAGAACTGCGCGGGACGTAAAACTGTCCAAACTCCAGTTTTCACACTGTCACTGTTTTGCCTGAGTTGTCTGCAGCTCCAGAAAATATATCTGTGCACATAAACGCAGCTACTACTGAATCCAAAAGGGGCGGGTGGGGACCTAAGGGCTGCTTTTAGAGTTATTAAATTCATAAAAATACAAACAACTTTATATTATTTTGTCATAGTTTTGCCTCACGAGTCGCACACAAGCATTTGCAAAAGAGTATCTGTAGCTCAAACATTTGACTTCTTGATTAAACCCACTAAGCGTCCTTTGTCTGCTCGCTGTTCTTCGTCTCTCCTCTCCTGCTCCATCACTCCCACCCAGCTCAGATATATATTTTAAGCGATTTCCACATTGTACGGACGTGCTGTTCCGGCCTCCTCGCCAACATGTGAATCGGCACTGACATGCGCTTGTCATGATGAAGCGCTCACGACTCGGGTAGTGGGTATTTGGGGAATAGTGGAGCAGGAAGGAGGCTGAAGTGAAATATCATTCCTGTTTAACGCTGATGTTTCCTCTGGTCCCACGGGCTCATGGTGACCTTGTGATTTACGGCTGCAGCGTTCGGAGGAGCAGATCAGAATACCGCTGCCCTCGGAGCTGCACAAACATGTGTATACCAGACTCAGGCGTGACCCCCGACTCTCATGTGTGGACGCTGGTTCCAACTGGTGCAGGTTTGGACTTTCTGACTGCAAGACTGAACGAAAACAGAGAAAAGTAAGCTAATCGTATAGATTGTGAATAATCAGAAGTTGCAAGTATAGGAAGAAGCTCCAAGACCGCTTTGAGAAGGAGACATTCTGTAATAAACAATCCTCAAGATGCACCTAAACTCAAGATTTGAACGTAAAAGCTGATGATGGAAGAGGATTTGAGAATCAGGTGATAATTAAACTATGATTCACACTGAACAGGGTAAAAAATCTTATTTAAGTTGATATATTTTGAGACTTCTTATGCTGTTTTTCTTGAATAATTTAGAATAATTCAGTCAATGTCGGTAAAATATAATCCCCTGTACAACCATTTAGGCCATTCGAACCACATGTTTGCAAATGTCTAACATGCACTTTGACATAAAATCTCATGTTATAATATTGTGATTAATCAGGAAGTGGAAAATTGTAAAATAGGATAAAGGTCAAAGGTCGCTTTATGCTTGTTAGAAGATGTTCTGCAGAAAACAACGCTCAAGATGCACTTAAAGCAAAACTCCTAATGCAAATGGTGATAATGTAGTGATGCAGCTCATTACAGGATTTAAGAATGAGGTGATTATTATACTTTAAGGATGCCTGTGATGTTCACGAGGCAAGGTAAAGAATCGTATTTACGTTCATATATTCTGTGATTGCTCGTGTTTTCTTCTCAAGTGAGCAGAATAATTCAGTGATGTTGCATCTTGGCAAAATAGAATCAAGTGCAAAACCATTTAGACCATTTGATCCACATGTTTTTAAATGTTTAGCATGGACACATATAATCACAAAATACAATGATGATCAATAATCAGAAGGAAAATCGGCAGAATAGGAGGAAAGACAACTTTGAGAAGAAGACTCAGTGGTCAAGATGCATCTAAACCCACATTAGATCCACAAGTGAACCCAAGATCACCGGTTCTGCTCATTTTCTCCCTCTCAAAGTGCAGAATCACTTAGAGTACTTCAGCGAATGTGACAATCTGGATAAATTCCTCACTACAACTCACGCTTTTTTGTGTACGTTTGCGAATCCGGCGATTATGCGCGTCGGAAAAAAAAAAAAAAACGCGACGCTTGTTGCGCCTAACTGGCTTTTCCAGCTCACTCCGAATGGCATGAAGTGATGTAGAAAATGAGCTAGATGAAGAGGATTAGGACCCGAGCCCGCGAGCGCTTATCATCTCCCCGTAGCACTGGAGTGTAGCCATGGAAACAGGAAGTGCGAGGCAAGCTTCCAAGATGGCCACCAGCTTGTGAATGGGTGCATTCCTCAACGGCAGGGTGTCTGCAGCGAAGGAGGAGGGGCGGCAAGTGTGTTTACTTCAAAAAGGGACTATATAAATAGTAACTGCTGCTGTTTTAAGGACTTCCTGTCACTAGGTATTCCATATAACAGTAGTTAAATAAACAATCGGTTTCCCATTGGGGCTGCCTCGTCTGCGGCGGGGTTCAATCCAGGACGTGTGGATTTAAAAGCCCCAGACTGGAGTCACGGAGCTGTTACAGGTCACCACACTCTCTTTCACTCACACCCCGCCTGGTCATATAACCTTCACACACACACACAAACCCGGCCTGGATTCCACATTCAGCATGTTGTTTTTTTTTTTCTCTGCCAAGTAACTTGTGCGCTGACTTTTCAATGAGCGCTCCTCGTTGTTTTGTTTTGGTGAGCTGTGCATGTGGCGCTCTCTGTTATGATCATTCAGCGTGTTGAAGCTGGACTTGGACACAGTTTCTGGTTGGCTCGGCGCTCCGGCACGCTACTTCAAATACGTGACTGAGGTTGAACCGCGGTTTTTTACTTCTGGAGCATTTTTAATGCATACTTCCTTGAATTGTTAAACTCTAAAGCCTCTCCGGACCAACTTTCCTTCATATCTTTGTAAAATTATTCCTGGAGCTCATCTTCTTTATAATCTGAGATCTTAAGACACAAATCTGCTGTCTGTCTCCAGACGGAAAGAAAAGATGGAAAGAAAGCTTTCATGTTTTCTGCTCCAGTGAAATGAAATTAAAGCAACCTGTTGTCCCAGACTGAAGACTGAAATCAAGGCTGTTGTAAACTCCACTGTCAGTGTCGTTCACAAAGTGTCTCCTCTTTTCTTTAGCTTTAATAATGCTCATTGTTGTTTTGTGAGGTATTTCTTTCTTCAGCCTGGTTTTTATTATTTGTGTGTCTGATGTTGTCTCGTCTTGTTTGAAACATCGCTTGAAAAAAAAACAAAAAACGTTTAACGAACTCAATTTGGATTTACTTGGGTAAATTTTATCTATACACCACTTAATCCTCACTAGGGTCATGGGGGGCTGGAGTCTATCCCAGCTGACTCAGGGTGAAGGCAGGTTTAC
The DNA here is from genome assembly GCF_000690725.1 of Stegastes partitus. Lineage (NCBI taxonomy): Eukaryota > Metazoa > Chordata > Actinopteri > Pomacentridae > Stegastes > Stegastes partitus. The sequence continues at coordinate 152,075 of NW_007578366.1, forward strand.
CTGGACAGGTTACCAGTCTATCACAGGGCTACACTTAGAGACAGACAACCAAGCACACTCACACCTACGGACAATTTAGAATCACCAATTAACCTCAACATGTTTTTGGACTGTGTGGGAGGAAGCCGGAGAACCCGGAGAGAACCCACGCTGCACGGGGAGAACATGCAAACTCCACGCAGAAAGATTCCGGTGCCCCCACCGGGACGCGAACCGGCAACCTTCTTGCTGCGAGGCAACGATGCTAACCACCGCTCCACCTTGCAGCTAAATAAGTACATGCAGCACAAGTACAAACAGTCAGATTAAAGCTAACACTTCAACTTCACAGCCAATTAACAATGTTTAAAACAAAGCAAAATCCAAGTGCTTCAACAGTTTCACATTTCTCAAGGGGCCTTCATAAGAACAGAAGCAGTAATATAGTCTCTGTATGCATATTAATGCTCAAAAACAGTGACTAGTTTTTAAAAAGACAACACAGTGGAAGTAAATATTTCCCATCACATAATGAAATGACCAGAACAAAACATATTTCTACTGTGAATCTGTAGAGTAAAATAATCCTCCTCAGTAACTCTCACACGGTGACATATTAAAGAAAAATCCTGAACCCTTGACCTCTTGGATCCGGAGGCTCCTCCGTCGTGACGAAACACGTCTTTCCTGATGGGAGCGGTCTCTTCCAGGACGACAACGCTCCCTTCCACAGGGCACGAGGGGTCACCGAGCGGTTTGATGAGAACGAAAACGACGTGTATCATGAGCCGTGGCCTTCACGGTCACCAGATCGCACCCTAATTCGAACACCGATGGGAGATTTTGGGCCGACGTGGAAGAATGGCGTTTCATCCGTCCTGTAGGGTTCCAGACTTGGAGAATTAACACCAAGGACATTGGCACACATGAGCTGGGACAGTGTTTTTGCAAAAAAAGTGATTTGGGGTAGAAGTTAATACACACAAAAGCTATTCTCTACAGACTTAACTCTCACCAGTGCACTTCATGCTGCTTTTTCCATTAATTTGTCATTGTCTGTATATATAAATATCCTCTAGACTCCATTACAGGATTCAAAACTGCTCTCAAAGCTCATTATTTTAACTAAATCGCTCATTTTAACTGTGCCAGCTGCAGTCTATTCTATATTTCATGATGCAAAGTGACCTTAAATGCCACAAAAAGGTGCCACCAAACACAAATGCACGATTGCCATTATTATTAGACGTCAATACGCAAACGCACAAACATCTACCAGCTGCCAGCGTCGAGAAGGACACCCTCCATCACGCATCACGGAGCTGTCAGCGCGCATTCCTCGGTGCGCATTTTGCAGAGCACATTTGTCAGCTTGGAGAAGAGCGCATGCCCAACATGTTTGGATGTTTAAACTTATCTCATTACAGCCTTTGGGAGCTACTGGCATTCCCACAGGTGCTAAAATAATCCACAAACAGTGCAGCAGGCCGGGTATCAGTCGAGTTTGGATGTTTTCACCACACAGTCACGGCTGTTTGCTTTCAGAGATTTTTGAGCAGAGCCTGGCATTCACAAAAAAACAAAAAAAGGAAGACAGGATGTCAGGGTGTGATAAAGCCTCCACTGCCCTCATTTTCTCTCCTTCCCAACACAGACAGCACCCTCATCTTGGAAAAAGTACAGTTCCTATAGATAATATTCACCCGCCTTGGAAGTTTTCCTTTTTTATCGCATTTCAGCATTGAAAAAGCAACACGAATATACCAAAAAAGACAGATTTCTACAAAATAATGCCACTTAATTAAAAATGTAAAATGTAAATTAAGTATTTGCACAAGTGTTCACCTCCTTCATGTCACTATTTATTAGATGCAGTGACAATGTGATAATGCAATCACTTAAAACACATTCAACACACTCATTTAAAATGCAAAATGTAGAATAAGTGATTGCGTAAGTTTTCACTCCCTAAAAAGTGACTCATATAATTAACCACAGACCAGCTGGTGCTAGAAGTAACACGAACACTGTTGTGATTGTGTCTCAGCTGAAGGTAATGTGGAAGGTTTAGTCACTGGTGAATCTACTAAACACTGCCTCGAGGAGGGTAAATCATCATTTAATCACTTTTTTTTCACATGTTATGTTTTAATTGTCCTGACTTTGTAGGAATCTGTTTCCACTTTGACATGAAAGAGTCTTTTTTCATATGTTCTTGTCAAAAAAAAGGCCTAAACAAGCTGCTTTTTCAGTGTTGGGAAGCAATAAAAGAGGAATACTTTTTTACGAGCGCCGTACTTTTGTCTGTATGTCGCACTGGTCAAACGCACCGACCGGGTAGATACCATCTCTTTTGCATTTTCAGATGTGGAGTTCTGCAGCTCCTAGCAGGGGCCGCAATCTCTGCAGAATATCAGCAGATAATCTCCGTGGAGCCACAGGAAAATGTAGCAAGAGTAAACAAAGAAAGTATGTGTGCATGTTCCTGCGCTTCCTCTATTTACAGCGTCATACGTGTTTGTTTGTTTTTTGTACATGTCGGACGCATGTTTGGTCTCCCACCGGTCACGTCTCAATAACGATCTGATCCCTGACAGCGCTCGAGAGGTTCAATTAAACCCCAGAGGAGAGACTTTTCACCGGAACAGGACGGGCTGTGGGTGGAAATCTCGGGCAGATGTGAAGCAGAGACACTGATGTCTTCATAATGATCTCTGTTTTTTTTTTTTTTTCATGCTATCTCATCCAGTGTTGCCCTTCTTCTTCTTCTTCCTCTCCCCCCCCCTCTTCATGCCAGAGAGACGAGCTCTAGATCCGTGAACAATCCGCTCCGTCCCGCAGGCTTCTCTTCCCACTCTGCTCCATAAATCGTGGCTCTCGGGGGACAGCTGGGAAGACAGTGCGAGTGGGAGCCAGATAGAGCTGTCTGAAAGCGCTCCTGTTTCAAATTAGCCTTGCCGGACAAAAGTCCCCTCGGCCTCGAAGCGGAGTTCATCTAAAAGCTCCTTGTACCCCGTCTGGTGGACGGTGAGAGCGTCCGGGCTGATGGAGCTGGTGTCACTGTGCCTGTGGTCCCCCGATCAGGGCACTGAAAGGCGGTTTACAGCCCTGTTAAAGGCGAATAAAAACCTCTTTCTAAAGAGGCATATATTTCATGGCCTGTGTGCTCCCACAGTTAATGTCCCGGCCCAGCGTGAGCTCGCTGGACTTCCTCCCTCCGTTCTGCCTTCTCGCCCTGATGGACTGAGGTCACCGCTGAGTTTGTGTGCTTAAAATAAAACGGAGTGCGGCGGGACGGGGACACGAAACGTGAAAAATCGCAGGTTTATGACCTTAAATGAAGCACTGGGTGTTGTTTTTGTTGCAGCAGGACAGATAGAAACTATCAGTCACAGCTCGCTAACACTCTTTAACTGGGAAACTTAAGGAACAATTCATGATCCAAACACAACCATCCCACCAGTCTGCAGCTCTGGAACCTGCCATCACCATTACACTAATTTATTCAGATTTTTTAGACGACTGTACGACTCCACAAACAGAGACAGTGCATTGAAATGTTTGGGATTTTTGTTGTTTTCATGGAGTTGCAGATACATGAGTGCATCCCTACGGTGTGTTTGTTGGACACTAAAGTAGTTGGAGTTATTCTCCAACGGTACAGCAGCTGATTGGACCCGCACGTCTCTCAAGGAACATCTAGACTTGATCTCAATAGAACAAGAGAACGAACAAAAGTACAAAAGAAGGTTCCTGGATTCAGATTAGGTAGGTTTGAAACACACAATACCTCATTTAGAAACACATCCTGCTTTGTTTGTGCAGTTTTTAACTTGATTTTCTTCTTTATTCTTAAGTATGCAGGTCACCCAGTGAATAATTGTGGCTCATATCCATGCTGCTCCTTTAACTATGTTTAGTCTATCATGTAATACGTGCAAATATTTGTTTTTGTTGAAAAAACATGGAATCGATTGAGTCCCAAAACCTGCTGGCATGTTGCTTTTTAGAAAACAACCAAAATTGCACCATTTATCAGATCCAGATACCGCAAAAAAAAGAAAGGATTGTCGGGTTCTCAGCTTTTGAACAGTTGTTGAACTAATTGTGTGGAGTCCAGTCTCATTAAGAAATTATCCCATAAATATACTGTTTGCATTAAACAGATTCTGTAACAAACAAAAAAACTCTTTACTGCAACTAATGACTCAGCATAAATCAACACTGACATGACAGAAATTCAAGGACCTTTCGGCCTGCAGGCTTTGTTTGAACGCAGCAGATAGAAGTCAAGTATGGAAACTAAAAATGTAAGTAATAAAATATCTATAGTACACAGAATCAGCTCCTATAATGGTTTGGTATGCAATATCGTATCGTATAATATCATTTTTTAATTTTTTGTGAAAGAAATAATCAAAGAATTTAACTTATGACTGTGTTTTACTGCTCAGAAGATATTTTTAGTTCTCTCTACTTCCAGTCATGTTTGTGTTGTTTCCATAGAGGTGCAGGACTTCATACTGCAGTGAAAAATGAGCCCACAGTGAGTAAAAATGTGACAGGAACAAAAAACGTCTGCTTGGAGTTCAGAGAGTAATGTGTGACTCTCTGTCAGCTGGTAGTATAAGTTTAACTACCGGTTGTAACCAGGTTTGCTTTGCACTTAAAACCCTCTGTTTGTATGTTGGGTTGTGTGTTTAAAACTAAAAAGAAAAAAATAGACTCAACAGACATGAAACAACATCTACATTCATTCTGCTCAAGCTGCTATGTGTTGACCCTTTGACCCTATGCATGATGATGAGGCTTATTTTTAGTGTCAAAATAATTTACTGGACCTTGAAGCTTCTCACATTTTAAATAAGCAGACTGTAAACGAGACATGATCGTGTAAAGGAATGATGGCGCAGATTTATTAACAGATCACATGACACGAGGAAAAAGACGGGACGATCCTTTTTGTTCTGTTTTGATGATCAGATATGAAGGAAAACCGAGCAGCCGGGGCAAATTGGCTGAAAGAGAAGAAAACGAGGAGTCTCAGGGTGGATTGATGGCACAAAAAAACAGCGAGGTGGCTTCTGTGGTTCTGGACAGTTTTGGTTTCGGGGGGGGGAAGAAGAAATCAGCGGACTGCCAACTGCTGCGACAGGTGTAGCATCGCAGCAACCTCCTCAGATGGTTCGATAATGACGAATGTCTCGTCCCAGGTGCTCGCGGGCGGATTTACTTGCGGGGTCAGGGCCGAGGAGGAGCGTGGCTAACACAACCCTGACCTCTCCCAGAATCCGTTTCTCCCTCGTGACTGTCAAAACAAGCCTCGTGTCATGTCAGCGTGCAGGAGTCAGCAGGTTTCAGAATATGAGGTCAAGAGAAACCAGCAAAGTGTCCACGACAGTTTCAACAGTTTGTGAAACGTCAGCTTCTGTATCATGTGTCGCTTTTCATTTCATATGCGATATGTAATGCGCAAGATTTCCTCTTTTCATTTCTTGGGTGCAATATTTCACTTTCATGTGCAACAGTTCATTTTTGTTGGCGACACTTGAATTACATGTGCAATAGTTCACTTTCACAAACAACATTATCAGCATAATTTGCAATATTAAGAGATTTTAATCTAATTTTTCAGGTGCAATAAATCACAATCATGTTTAATATGACTTATTACCTCTTTGTAATTGCCAGGAATCCCTTTTACTGCTCTATTCTAGTCTTACTTTAGCTTACTTATTATATTTCAGCCATGTATTGTACTTATATCTTCTTGTTTTTCTATTTTTTAGGCACTTTATGTTGTGCCATTTTGATTTTTTCGAAGCACAAACATTTCCTTCAGGATTAATAAAGTTTTATCTTATCTTAAAACAAACACAAAATATTACAGATAATGCTGCTAAAATCCTTTGCTAACCATCATTTCATTGAGGATTCCTGCACACATGGAAATATTTTGGACATTTGTTTTAAATCACTGTAATCTTTGTGTTAAAATCACACTTGTGTGCAGCTATATTGGTAGTTTGCACTTATAAATAAAAATGCAGCCACATTACTTCTTAGTGACCCAGTTTGGCGCTTCACAGATGTTGATCTAAAAAAAAAAAAAAAGAACTGAATGAAAACTTGCAGCACAACACAAACATTTAACAGCCACACAATTACATTCGCTGTCCTCGCTGATCACGCTGCGGTTGCACACATATATTTACTCTAATGAGAGACTCTGTTGCTACCGAACGGCCCTGTTTGTGAGCACAGAGCTGTCAAGTCGGGAGAATTTAGGAGATAATGACACGTTGGGTGTTTGGATGCACAGTGCAATCATTGAGCTGCGAGGGAAAATTAATTACAGTGCACGATTCTGTGGAAAAATTATTCTGCTTGTTTGGAAAACGTTCAGGCTTTTTGGACGTGAAGGTGAACCGGCAGCCAAAGCATTCAGAGGCACTGCCGAGATGGACTCACGCAGGTTAGTCGTCATCTCGTCCCGAAACGAGCTTTCTGATTTTGTGGAATTTGCGACGTATCGATGGAGTTAATCTCTTGTGTTTTAATCTGGCTCATGGATATTAAGACCAGCCTCCTTGGCCCCGGTCCCATCACCTCTGACCCCCTCTGTAATCCGCCTCTCCCATCAGCTCATTAAGCCCGAGGAGTTCACACCTCTCGCCATGTTGGGCCCAGCTGTGTCCCCCCGGTCGCCCCGGCCCGGCCCAGTGTGTCAGGAAAAGGCTGCCGGCTTCACAGGCGCGCAACAGGCCAGGGCCTCTGATCTCCGCTAAAACTGCTATAAATCACCAAGTGGAGGTGATGGTCCAAAGTGCTCATTAAGGCAGGCAATAATAAATGTGGAGAGAATGAAAGGCTCTCTCTACCTGTCAGCCTAATGAGAGGAGCCTGTTGGACGGTACTAATGACTGATGATTAGGGAAACGCTGGATGGAGTGTTAACAAACATTTAACTACAGAGCAGCGCTCATAAAGGTTTCACAGCTACAATAGGCACCACAATGTTTCCTCTGACGGGATCAAAACACCTCGTCTGATTAAAGTTTCATCAATTCAGCTGTACTCAAACAGATTTGTCTGATCGGCTCGCCGGTTTTTGGCTTTGTTTGGCAGACATTTGTTAAACAACAAGGTGGTCTCTCTGCTCATCAAGCTGGCAAATGAATCTTTTAGCATGAATTTCCACGTCAGAGAAGGTGTTCACTGTAAAAATGTCTTTGTGCAGCGAAAAGCACAAATGCAGCTGCAACTAAAACTGTGTTTGCAGCCTCGCTAGTGCAGATAACTTGCATTTTTTTAGTATTGTTTTAAAAAGTCTTGTCCAAAGTAGGACTTAAATTATTAATAGAATCACTGGCAGGCTCATGGAGAGAAATCAGCATATCAGGTGTTAAATATTTGCTTTTTGAAGCTTCTCAAAGGTGAGTTTTTTTGCTCTTATTCGTATGTTTGTGAACTGAATCCATTTGGGTTTTAGATTGATGATCAAACTGTCAGTCATTGGCTCTCAGAACTGCTGCTGAACATTTCAGAATCAATCCCACAAAATCCATAATCCATAATAGGCAATAAACCTTTGGAAGACATAGAACATTCCTCTTTCAGGTTTCATATCTGCGTCAGAGTTACAACGTCCGCAGTCGCATTCCTTCCAGAGCTCAGGAACACGACACACGCAATCGCACAAACATGCTCATATTCGTTTACCTGGACGGGCCAGCTGCAGGAAAGCTAATATTGGGCTTGGTGGTTTGGGTGGCGCAGTGTGGATTAGGAAGCGGCGTGGGCGTGAAAGAGCTCTCTTCAGAGCCTTATCGCGTTGCAGACTGAACGTTCAGCGTCAACCCAAAGACGGCTTTCAGCGAGCAGCCAGGTGGGACGTTGCAAACGCCGAAGAGTCCGACCGAGGAGTCCGGAAAGTCTGCACGGAAAACACACAGCATCTGGTTCATTTGTACTTTATTCCAAGGAAGATTTAAGATTTGTGTTCATCCTGGTACAAGGAAAAAAAGCAGAAATAGGATTTTTTTGCTTGTCATGTTTAGAAAAACACAAGTGAAATTTAGTGGATGTTGATGGCAAAGACATGTTCAGCCTCAGTGAGCTGCATGTCAGCTTATATCATCATCCCGCTTGTAAGTCATCCCCCCTTTCTTTTTTTTTTTTCTCTCTAAAAGACATCAGCTCAGTTTGAGGACTGTTTGCTATGATGAAAATAAAATGTAGAGAAAGGAAGGGAGTGAAGAAAAAGAGAAGTGCAGGCCTGACTGGATTAGTAGAGGGCCTGTTTTTCCTCTCCATGTCAATGCACTCCTCGGCCGGGATGGATAGATAGTGACGGCCTGCCAGTTGGTTTTCATTACGTCCTCTGCACTTCAGACCTGCACCAAAAAAAAAAAAAAAAAACACACACTATCCCTCCCTTCCTTTCTGCCCCCCTCTCATCTGAACACACTTTCCCCTCTGAGGGAAAGGTACAAAATTGTTCCTGAAAGTGAAAAAAATTGCCAGAGGGGACTTTTTTCTATGTATTTTTCTAATATCCTCTTCAGACTTGAAGTCTCCTTCTGCGTGCCTTTTTTTCTTTTAAGTAAAACCCTGTCATGTACCCCGTGGGGGCTACACTGGAATGCTGCTTCAATATAAGATCTGTAGCTTTGCATTCTCTGTAATGCATGCCTATGTGTGTCCAAATGGGTCTCCACACAGGGGGGGAGAGAGAGAGAAAAACGCAGAGGGGGGAGGGCGAGGGAGATTTCAGTCAGGGATATGGGAACAAGGTGGAACTGTGCTTTGTTTGTTGCCCTCTGCGCATACCGCCGCAAAATTGAACAGCAATAAAATAAGGCACAGATGTGCATTACTGGCTCAGACTTCAATTGTCCGCGAGCTGGGTGGAGGCCTGGTCACATGGTATTATAAGGTGGATGGTCTGACTCTCTCCTCCCCCCCCTAAAGGCTTGTTATCTCTCCAACATGCTGCGCTGCCTGGATGCCAGCATAGCACGCCGATAACCACAACCAGAACATCTCCCCTCATAGGTCTCCTCACCCTGTTCGGCTCGAGTCACGCCATGCTACACCTACGGGAGCGCCGTCTTCAAAGAGAGCGAGCTCACATCAGAGCCACAGCGGGCTGATTTCTAGCGGATAAGACAACTCCTGTCTGTTTTATTTTTTCTTTTTGGAGAAGCACTGCCCTTTGACCTTTTGGCTTTTACACTGACAACCTGAACTGTTCATTATTTCAATCAATCACGAGCTCCTTCCTGCGCGCGCCTCCTGCTTTAAATCACTCGGCATTAGCTGCATAGTGCAGGAAAATCAAAAACATGCCGCATATTCTCATCCGAGTAAGTGGAGCGGCGAATACGCCACGCAGAGAAACAACAATGGAAACAAACGGAAGAATTTCAAATCGGTTTTAAACACACAAAGGATGTTGTTGCTGAACGGCTCTGATGAATTCACCTACTGCAGCCACGAGAAATGTTCTGCCAAACGACGCCGCTGCGCTTCATTTTCGGTGGCGGTTGTCCAGGCACAGGCTGAAAGGTTTCCGTCTCGCTGGGCCACACTGTCAATAAAACCTTTGCCATCTCGATAACTGTACATCTGTTTTGTTTCTGCGCAAGAAAATGCAATAAATCTCTCTTGAGATGTTCATTTAAAAGGCCCCTGTTGGCTTCTCCAAAAGCTCTGATTTGTGTTGTGTGTGTGATCTCGGCTCACACTCAGATGCACACTTTCATTTGTGACGCGCGGCCAAAACTGTAACTGCAGATGCCAACAAGATGAAACCGGAGACTAAAGCCATATATTCTTTTATTATAAGCGAGGAATTAGAAATGAAAGGTATCTTGCAGAGACTCATTAAACTCAACCTGATTTAACCTACAAATGTTTGTCAAAGTTTGTTCTAGACTCGTTCCAGGCCCGTACATCATAAATGAATTGTCAGATGCGTTTTCATTTCTCATGTGCCAGTTTATCCGTTTGAGTTTTTTTTTTCTTCGCTCTGATCCCATTGTGGGTGTTTTGTTGTTATTGTGTATAAAAACACATGTCAGGAAGAGAAAACCAGAGCGTTCGTTCTGCAGCTTTAGCCAAGCAGAGGAAGGACGGTATGGGAACGTTTTTCAGCCTGCAGATTTTTCCAGATAGCATATCTGCCTTTCTTGGACTCCTTCAGAAAGGGTTTTTTAAAAGACCCGGACCCTTCAGCAAGCATCAGTTCTGCTGATGCAAAGCAGAGCGATTGCAATTCCGGTCCAAATTGCCGGAGATATTGGCTGTCCCGGGCTCCAGCTGGGTTTCACTCTGCGTCACAAGACCACTATGTACACGGTGTACTCTTATCTGGTGCAGGGGAGAAGCTCAAGATAGGGATAAAGAGCTGCAGAGCTACCGGGATGGGAAACAGGATCGCTCAAATGACACACAGACGGGTAATCTCTGCACTAATCACACTAATTAGTTCACTCAAAGGGAGTTTAGGTCAGAGTATTAGAGCGGAGGCGTCCTTTTTCTTTTCATCTCTGGCAGTTTGCTCTGTTGGTGGAAGAAACTCAAGCTGTACCTGATCAAGACTGAGCACAAACAATGAATTATTAATGAAGCTTTTGTTGTTTGGACCAACTTAAACCAACTTGTGTCAGTTTCAGAAGTTTGTTGGTTTTGAGCAAAAACATTTTTAGTCTTTTATTGAAGCAAATAGAGAAACTTTACAACTCCTGCACTTTGAATTTTTGTTTTGCTTCATAACACTTTTGAGAATTCGGACATTTGGTTCAGTTCAAACAGAGCTTCACATGAAATGAAACCCTCTGAATGCCTCTAGAAGGATGCACACACATTTAGAAAGTAACACTGATGTTTTCCACACTTGAAACCCTTCTGGGATTATATAAAAAGCCCCATTTGCAGTAAATGTGGTCAATAGCATCTTGAAGTGGATTCATACACGGTCAGTTAACACCCATAATGAATCTCAGGAGCAAACACAGTTCTTGGAGAAGCTTTTATGTTCGTTTTTAGAGGTTTCAGTGCACGGTGTTACTGAGCAAACACATCTTTTTAGTCATTTATTAAAGTGAATGTGAGAAGCTCTGCAAGTCTGGAACTTTGAATTCTTGTTTAGATTCACTAAAACTTCCAAATTAGATGAAACTCCTGTAGGTACCTGTGTTTCTTCAGTATCATAAATAATGTAGATGATTTGGACACTGGGATTGTATCAAAAGCTCAATTTTCTGTTGTAATCTATTGTCAAAATGGAGCAAAGCTTTGACCCTGTGACACCATGTTTAGTGTGTCAATAGCATCTTGAAGTGGGTTCATACACGCTCAGTTAACACCCATAATGAATCTCGGGAGCAAACACAGTTCTGGGTGAAGCATTTATGTTCATCTTTGATGTTTGCGCTGAACACTGTTAAGTGTGTGTCTGTCTTTGAGAGTCACCCAAGCGAGCGGTGTGTGTTGTTGTGAGTCCGTGGGCCCCCGAGCTTCGGCAGGTTGCGTTTGAGGGCTGCTGGTGCTGTGCGACCGTCCCGCAGTGTGAGAGCGAGGAGCTGGAATCATCCGAACCCCCTGCTGCAGCTCCAACATCTGCTTGCCCGCCTCGACCAATCGCGGGCTCGGGGCTCGGAGCCGCGACGAATCGGCCTGCTCGGTGATCTTTTCAAGGGATCCTGGTGGAGGGGTTGGAACAAAAGCCAACCCCCGCCACCTCCAAACCCTCCTGCTGCATCCACCCTCTCCATCCTCCCCACAGCCTTCTGGCTTTGATATCTTAGACCCCTGCATGGAGGAGTAGCCTCCCCTGTTCATACCCCCACACACACCCCACCTCCATACAAATAATCCAACGGATCATGACAGAGAAATGATGTGGGCTCCAGTATCCCGAGCACGGGTGACATACATCCGTGGCGCTCTTTTGAACCGTTGTTTGTGTGCTTTCTCGTCCCTCCGTTTCACAGGATAAATTAGGACATTCCCCGCGCTGGAATTCGTAGCACTGCTCGCAACCTCGGCACTCAAACTGTCTATCTCGTTACTCATCTCTTATCTCGACATTCTCGCTCTGAGCCGAGATAAACTCTGACAGCCTGAGGATACGCAGGCGTCATGCAAACACACAGCCATAGCAACAGCAGCTTTCCAATGTGAAATAATCAGACCGCAGATATGCAGCTCATACAAAATAAATCACAACCCTTAAGGAGTTTGCTTTGGAGGCCAGTGTTTAGATGTTATTTGTGAAGGCTAGAGACGGTGAGACTGAACCAGACGGCTCGGTGAGGGTCCAGACAGTCAATCCTACGAGCAGCCCATCCTTAAAGCAGCCTCATTCTCAGAGGAACTGGCAGAAGTAAGAAGGTGATTACGTGATGAGAGTGGAAAAGGAGACAAAACGAAGAGACAAGAGATCTGCCGGAGCAGCGATGACACCAGCTCCGTCTGGATGATGCTGAAATACGTCCACACGTTTACCCTCGGCAGGATCATGTGACTGGGATGTTTCTCAGGATGAGACAAGAAGTTGATGCTGCTGTGTCAAAGCACAAAGATTATACTCAACAGGTACAAGAGTACTTCAAGAAGTTCTCGGTCTCAGCTGGAAAAAAGGGGCGTGACTGTGCTCTATAAAGCCTTATTTTACCGTCCACAAAACTCAGATGTGTGTCGTCATTTCTTTGCAAGCTTCAGGCTGGCTGCTGGCTTTAAACTGTTGCACCACTGAGATAAAATATACCAAGTGTGCTGGGTTTGTGGTTTTCTGAATCTCTGCAGCCGATCAAACTCCCACCAAAGCAGAAAGGCGCCGCAGCATGCCGGCTCTGGTTTCAGAGCAGATGTGTCCAGCGGATCACCTGAGGAAGCAGAAACCAGCTGCAGCCCTCCAACAGGTGCCTAACCGCTATAAAAATCAGGTTCGGTCAGTTCACTGTTACCTCTCGAATTTGCGCATTAGCCGGTCCTCTCCCTTTCATCCTCCACGCTGTCAGCTCTTATTTATCTAATTGGTGTTAGTGGTGAAGAGGCACTGACCCGCCGCCCTTCACCCCTTCACACCAACCTTCCTCCCTCCTCCACGAGGCCCAGTCGTGGCCCTCTCCGGCCCTTTAGACCTCATGTCTCCAGCTCCATACGTGCAAGTTTTTTATGCGCCTCTGCACATTGAACTCTGGTTAACCCCTGCTGGTGATGAGCTCCACCACTGACAGACCAGACCTGGCCGACTGTCTGAGAGACTGAAAGGTGCTACAGACAATACAGTACAGTCCAAAAGAGAAACCCGGAGTCCAGTTTAGAGGCTTGTTGGAGGGCGTTCTCGTGGTTTCTGCTCCTCTGAGGTGCAGTTTCACCGCTGTGAGAAGTTATCATGGCAGAAATAACATGTTCCTGTGTCCCAGAATTAACAGAACACTATAAGCTATAAGCTATTCTGCCTGGTATGTGCCTTTGATTTGCCGGCCAACTGCTGACTGAACAGCGCTGCTGAAAAAGCTGAGACAGGATTATCTCCATCAGTGAACTCACCACTCCATGCATTACTCACACTGAGCTCACAACACAAACCTCGGGGAAAAAACATTGATTGCTTTACCTCAAATTCAGCAAACAGATTACAACTTCAGAGCAGTTTGGTGATCTCAGTGATGTGTAGTCTGTCTCGTGCGACTAATAAAATGTGTTCCACCACAAAAACAACATTTAAAACGCATATTTTTTGTGCCAGGATCTCCAGTGACAGACACAAAGACATGGTCCACTCTAGTCTTGTTGCTCTACAAGCTGTAGGAGCGTGTTTAGATTTAATCTCTGTAGAATCTATAAATCTCTCGTTAAAACTGTTGCATGGAAAGTGGAACAAATAGTTGAGCCACAGGAGTTTTAGTCGTAGGTCCGTGTCATGGTGCCTTCGTTCTGCTTCCTTGTTGTCTTTTTGTTTTCTTCTGTTTGTCTCCATCTGTTCCTGGGCGTGGCCTCCGTTCCTCTTTACATGATCTCACCTGACTAACCTGAGATTCATCCACTCATCACCTGCTGCAATACCTAAGCCCTGGCCTTAGCTCGTCCACTCCTCCACAGATTATGTTTTTCTGCTCGTCTCAACTCTCTAAGTCGAATTTGGTCCCTTGTGTAACCCTTTGATTTCCTTGTGCCTCAGGTCCAAGTCCGACGCCATGATCACGGCCTCCGTTTTGAAAAATGGCCGACTCTTCACCACAACAAGCTCCTCCTCTGGATTCGTTTCCCCTGATTCCTCCCATCATCATACAGACTATTTTATAATAAACCTCCTTGTGTTCTGCATTTGGATCCAGGAAATTCATCCCCCTTAACAACAGGTGGTTTCTTATTTCCGCTATGTGACACTAAATCAGGGCTGCAAGATGGAGTGGTGGTTGGCACCGTTGCCTCACAGCAAGAAGATCGCCGGTTCCCGGGATCTCCCCGTGCAGCGTGGGTTCTCTCCAGGTTCTCCGGATTCCTCCCACACAGTCCAAAAACATGTTGAGGTTAATTGGTGATTCTAAATTGTCCGTAGGTGTGAATGTGAGTGTGCTTGGTTGTCTGTCTCTAAGTGTAGCCCTGTGATAGACTGGTGACCTGTCCAGGGTGTCCCCTGCCTTCACCCTGAGTCAGCTGGGATAGACTCCAGCCCCTAGTGAGGGTTAAGGTGACCCTAGTGAGGGTTAAGGTGTATAGATGATGGATGGATGGATGGAAACTGAATCATACCTACAAACATTGTCAGTCTGCAATTGCACAGGACTTTATTTCCTCACATGCTCAAAGAGTGGAAAAGCTCCATAAATAATCATAATGTGATTGCTGTTTTGCAAGTTAGATCATCCTGCAGCACAGAATGTTGTTTTGGTGGAACATTTGCATGCACTGTCATTGAAATTTACAAAAAATTCACCCAAAAACTAGCAGAGCTGCCTCACTAATGATCCAAATCCTCTGTAAAACTTGAACTCTTCAGGGTTGTTGTTGTTGTTGTTTACCAGACTACCCTTTTGTAAATTGATGCCTCGTGTTGCACTGTAAAGTGACAGCAAGCAACAGGTTGAACGATCTGGACTGAAGCACGTTTGAAAGATGTTGCAATCGCATAGAAAGGAAGCGAACAAACGTATCAGCAAATATGGATGAAACAAAGCGTTTTGAAATATTTACCTGATTAATAATTTACACTTCTGCAAGCTGCCGGAGGGATTTACCAGGCAGCCAGAACAGGAATGAATGTGAGTTTTCAGCAGAGGGAAACGTTCGGGTTATGTGACCGAATCACACAGTAACATGCTGAGGTCACCGAGGAGGCTAAGCCTGGATCAACTTTTTTTTTTTTTTTTCTGGAAAACTCCGTGGCGGCACTGAGCGAGTCAAGAAGCTGCTTCTTTTTTGTTTTTAAACATTATCATTAGTTCAAACACAGCTTTACTTCGCTACACGAAATCAGAAATATTCAAACGCATGATAAAGTCGTAAAGCGCCGACCGGAAGTGTGGACGCCTGACAGGAAGAAAAGGCCTGAATTTTTACCGCACGGCCGCTAAGAGGGAGTTTCGAAATGGAGAAAGCAGAGAGGACGAGAGCGAGCGAGAGGAGGTGGGAGGAGCCGAGGCTGAGAAACGAAAACCGGCCCAGTGAAAGAGTCTCAGTCAGGAAGGCACAGTGGCTGGTGGGTAATTTATAGCACAGAAAGGCTTGTAGGGTGAAAAACATTATTTTAGCGGCCCCCACATCCTAATAGAAGCCAGATGTGGAGGGATTAACAAAGACCAGTCCTCCCCCCTTTCTCCTTCTCCCTCACTCTGTCTCACCCGGCTCTTTTCTCCCTCCTCCTCCTCCCCTCCCCTCGCTTCTCCTCCAGCTCAAGTCCCTACTGTCTCATTTTCCTCCACTCTCTCTCTTTCATACTCGAGGCTTTCCTTCCCCACCGCTCGTGCATATTTTTCCTTGAGAGTGCGAGATGCTCTGGGAATACGAGAGCAGTCAACACTCTGGTTTTTGAGGTGAGACTTAGGAAAAGCGTCACTGAGCCTTTTCCAAACAGATCCTCTGTTTATCCCCGCTGCCTGCTCGTGTGCAAAACGGGAGCTTTGTGGTCGCTGATGTCACTTTTTTTTTTTTTTTTTAACTCCAAGGGGGTTGCAAGGCCGCAACACAACAGGCTGGCATCGCTTTCCCTGACGCTAATGTGTTGCTCTTTGCAGCGAGCTCCTCGGGCCACTGGAGAAGCTCTGATTAAACAGTAGAGAGAGACACTGTTGTGATGTGGCGCCAGGAGCTTCGAGGCAACGTCACAAAAAAAAAAAAAAAGTGCCATCACCTGGCTTTGAACCGAGCCACCGCACACATAACATATCATGTGGCCAGAAGACAGTCGGATGAGAAATTAGGACAGATGTTTCAAGTCCGCTTGAGCGCATTAATCACAAAAATGTGTCGAGCGAGCGGAGCTGCCAATGAAAAGGCTCTGCGTTCCTTCCAGCAGAGCGGTGTCGGTTCCAAAATCAACACATTATGTAAATTGAATAAGATGATTTTCGCTCTTCCCTCAACACTTACATCATCACCTGGGAATAAAAGCTCGATGTTGCAACCTTCAGCGCCGCCGCACTCGGAAGACCTTCGAGTCGGGTCAGGTGCCGCCGGGAGGGTTTTGCTTTGTGGCGGCTTTTAATTTCACTGCTTGTGTGTAGTTGTTTTCAGTTTTTGTGCAAGTTATGTAACTTTGTGTTTTGCTGCCATAGCTTCCATTTACAGGGACAAGACAACCTGAAACTTCTCAGCAGAGCATAGAGATAAATATTAGACACTAAATTATCTACAAAAAAATGATTTAGAAACCAATAAATCAGCTCCCAAAACGTATCAACCAACCGGCTGATTTCTAGCAGCATCTGTATTGCTATTTATATGAAAGACAATAAAGTTGATTTGTTGGTCTTTCTATCGACGTAAGAAGCAGCTCAGTCGTAAATTTTGCAAATCTCCTACAGACAGAGACAAAATCATGCTTTAACAGAAACTCTTGCTTTGATTTTTGCATGCTCCGTGTGGAGGCATTTGCAGAGTGCCATTGTGCTCGTGCAACTTTATTTTGCTGTTGTAGTAGCTTAGTTGGGTGTCGTGCATGTGATTGTATGTTTTGCTGGTCAGACCATTCTGCAGCACAGAATAGTCCGACTCTGTTCTGTTTTGTCTGTATGTCTTGAAGTCAATTATAGTCATATGAGTATATTTAAGCGAAGGATGCAGCAACTATGTTCCCTTAAATAATGATATTTGCATGCAGGGAGATGAAAATTGTCATTCTAAAACAGGGGTGTCCAATCCTGGTCCTCGAGGGCCACAGTCCTGCAAGTTTTAGATGTTTCCCTTCTTCCAACACACCTGATTCAAATGATCAGGATCGTTATCAGGCTTCTGCAGAGCTTGATGATGAGCTGACACCCCTGTTCTAAAATGTCTAATTTACCAAAAAAAAGACAAAAAAAACTTCCAAAAGTTTTCATTCTCAGAGTTTCATTGTACATTTTACTGACCTGAGTGTTGATTCTTGAACCATTGAGTCACATTTTTGGCTGCGTCTCTAAAAAAAAAATGGGTGACAGTTTTTTAAATTAGAATGACTTGGGTTGTTAAATTTGTGATTTTCTTAATTTGAAACTCTAAAAACAGATAAGCTGCACAGATTGTCATAACTTTTTTTTCAAAAGCCAGCTGAGTAAATTCTGTGATCATGGATTTGTAGGTGGAAAGATGTTTGATAAAGGTTTGGTAAAACCTTAAACTAACCTGAGAAAGAGAAGTTGTGTGGCAGCATGCTGGTCATCAGTTGTCAAATTTGGATTCATCTTAAAGGAATCAGCTCCAGTTTCAGGCCATCAGGGTGAGAACACTTTGGATCGTCACATTTTCACCCTTCAAGCGGTGGCTTTAGGGTTGTGCTTGGGCTTAAGCTTGAGTTGAGGTTAGTTAAGTTTGGGTTCAAGGGGCTGAAGAATGCACGGTGTCCTCACAAAGATAGGCGTACGAGCATGTGTGCGTTTGGAAGCAGCAGGGGCAGGAGCTCGCAGAATGACAGCGTGTCTGTGGCGGTCAGAAACTCGAACCCTCTGATCTCGTCTCGGAGTCTCCTGCCTCCCAGCTGTCACTGTGCCTCTGGCATCCCACTCGGCCTCTCGCCCCCCCGACGCTCCCTTTGAAGGCGGCTACCCAGGAAATTGAAAGCTGTTTTCAAACAAAGACAAGAGAGGAGAGAAGAGCACAGACACTGCAGAAGAAGAAGAAAAAAAGAGAAGAGAGGGAGTGTGTGAAAGGAGGGTGATGGAGAGGTTTAAGGTTAAAAAAGTTCTGCAGTGAAGGGAATCGATTTTTACTGTCTGAAGAGATAAATGGGTGTTAATCTGATAGTCAGCAGACAGCGTCGTCTCTGAAGGCAGTTTAACTTTGCACTCCTGTAACACTCTCAGACTTGTCAAACTTTAAAAAAAATACTCATTTTTATTCCATGAATGATACCCTCAGATAGTTTTTTAAATAAATTATTTTCAGACACTTCCTCTACCCAGCTAGATTTTCTTTTTGTTCTAAAAATGTTCTGAGAAAGTTCCACAAAGTTTTGGAAACTGTGTGTTACTTTCCAGAATGTTCTTCTGAAAGGCAATATTCTTTACGTGTTTTTTAAAATCCTGCGCTGAAAACGTCCTCCTTTGTTATCGTGTAGCGCTGCCAGAACATTTTACAGAAGAACTTTCTCTACAGCAACATCCCAAAAACATCTTTAGAATATTGTAAGCAAAAGGTTCCACGTTTGTTATTATGTCACATTACAGGAACGTTTTCAAAACAACATTGTGCCATCTGAGGCCTCAAGAACATGTTCTTTTGTTATCATCATCTCACAATATCCTCCAAACATCCCCCAAATGTTGAAAACGTTCTGTCTTAGTTCACTTTTAACCTCAAAGGAACATTGCTTGAAACAATAAACACCCTTAAAACATACTGTGAACATCAGATTAACATGTTTTCTTTAAAATATTATTATAAGTTGTAGGTAATGTTGGTCATAGTAGGGAACTTTGTGGGATGAAAAGCTTTACAAAGCATTTTCCAGATAACCTGTAAACAATAAGTTCCCCTTTAGAACAATGTGTGCATTTCCTGTGACATTTCTATTTGCAATTCAGAAACGTCCCTTTTTTCCATCAAAGTGTTGAACTGTGTTTATGGTCAGTAAAGTGTCCCACGGGTGCAGTTTGGTCAAACACGGTTGGTTATATTTTCTGAAACCAAACACAGACGTGAGCCTCAGTGTGAATGTGATGGTCTATGTGCATGTTTGTGGCTGATTCTGTTGATGTTGGCCAAAGACTTGAGTCCTGCATCTTTAAAGATAGGCAGGTATGTAAAATCAGTAACTGGAGTTCGACTCCTAACTGACGCCAGCGATTCGGTCATACAGGACTGAAGCTTTGCTCAACCAGACTCACAAAGTTTACGTACGCGGCGGCCAGAAAACCTCAGACAGACAAACAGCTTCACCTGTGAGGATGTGGAGAAGAAACACAATCACTCATTTAGGCAAAGCACAGAGAAAAGAATTAAATACTGGATGTATCAGGTATAAAGTCGTCCCTGTAAAGAAATAGATCTAGAAAAAAGCATTTATAAATCAGTTAAACAGTCATACCAGTCTGCCTGTTTCTAGTAAAATCCATCTTTTAACACTTTTATCTGTGTTGTGATGATTCTCTGTTCGAGTTTTTACTTGTGTTTTTATCTGTATTGCTGTATTGACCTTTTTTGTTTTACAAGTCAGAGACAAATTTCCATCTCTGGGGTACAAAGCAGCACAATAAAGTTGATCTGTTGATGTAAGGATCAACTCAACCTTAAATTAAAAGTCTTCCCTCTTTTCCTGCAGATGGATAAAAATGCTTAAACTAGCTGTTCCTTGTCATATTTTTATTCATTATTGGCTCATTCTTCACTGTGATATAAAGTCCTGCACCTCTATGGAAACAGCACAACCATGACTAGAGGTAGAAAGAACTCAAAAATGTCTTTTATGCAATATAATAAATGTTTTAATGCCATAAATCATAAAATCATAAAGTCCTGCATAAACACACAGCCTAAAGTTCACCCTTAAAGATTCTGAATTTTCATCATGTGACTGTGAGTTACAGCTGAGTCAATAATAACTTTATGAATTTATAGAGAAACACAGAATATTTTCACAGAATCGGGTTCAAGCTAAGGGTTGAATTTTGGCAATTTTTAAACGAAACATGCGGAATAAAGTGATTTTAATTAAATATCATAATTTTTCCTGATGGAACTGTACATCACACATGATTAGTTCAATGACAGTCAGAAAACTGAAAATCCAACCATTTTTTAGTTTTTACAATTTGTGGCTCTGATAAATTGTGAATTTCATTGATTTTTTAGAAGATAACATACCTTTTAAATCTGGCAGTGGGTTTGGAGGTACAGATGGTTAACAAGTGCCACTGCTGGAAACTTGATTCAGAGAAAAAAAGATGTTTGTGAGTTTCAGAAAGTACAAAACTAAAAGTATAAATCTACAACAACACAGGAAAACAAACTTTAACTTTAACATCAACATAACAAGTTTAGCATTTGTTGAAAGCACGTTTAAACTATATTTTTCACATTAAAATACACATCTACACAAGACGAAAGTCATTAAACACGAGAGCAAACAACCAAAGCATCAAGTTTGTAAAGAACACAGGAGGTGTTGGTGTCCGACCACGTGTTCCCAGCGTTTCTGTACCAGATGAATCAGGGCCCTCTGACCCGACGCCCTGCTCGCTCCGAAGCCTTCAGCATCCCGGGGAGGGAATCTCTGCTTCGCTTCCCTTCATACTTTCCCTCCTCACATCCAACAGACAATACAGGAGTGTGCCAGAGCGCCGGGGTTCCAGGAGTTCTGCTGAGGTTTACACTGGAATAACATTTTGATGATCCGTGTCTCGGCGGACGGCGGCCAGGCAGAGGGCAGATGGTTGTGTGGTTTGGCCCGACGGCGGACAGCCACGAAGACGGGCAAACAAACAGTGATGGACAGGTGGGCGTCTCACGGGCGCGAAGCAGCCAGACTGGCAGTCAGATGGAGAGCAGCGGCCGAGGGATTCGGATTGGCATCTTGGCACCGAGGCCTCGACTGACGCACCGGTAACCGGGCCAACAATAATGTCTGCCTCATTAGATCTGGACCACGAGACTGACCAGCGGCTGCAGAGGAGAAAGAGCTCGTGAAGCTGCTGCTGCTGCTGCTGCTCAGGACTGTAAAGTTTATAAACGCAACAGATGGGTTAACACGCTGTTAAATAACACAGCAGAGAGCTTTGGTTACTCTTTATGGCGAGAAGAGACTCACTGTGCTGTTCCTTCAGTCGCTGTAGAGTCAAGAGTTGTCACATTCTCAAACAGCAACGATGCAACGTGACTGCTCCTCATTCTGTGCAAGAACAATGAGACGTTATTAGAGAACATTCTTTTAAAACAATAGAAAAAAAGTCAAGTCAGAAATGTTGAGGAGAAGAAGGTTTTGATGCTAAAGAGCAGCGTGCATTGTGCAAAAGTACAGCTCTAAGATGTACAAACGGTTTTGTAGTGAATATACATAAAATTAGGTTTTGTGGTCTTTTCTTGATTTTAATTTTTCCCTTTCTTTGCCAAATACAGACAACGTGGCATCATAGCTAACGATTATTTAACACAGAACCAAACTAACACCAACAATTTTCCACCCATCCATCCATCATCTGTACACCGCTTACTCCTCTAGGGTCATGGGGGGCTGGAGTCTATCCCAACTGACTCAGGGTGAAGGCAGGTTCACCTGGACAGGTCACCAGTCTATCACAGGGCTACACTTAGAGACAGACAACCAAGCACACTCACATTCACACCTACAGACAATTTAGAATCACCAGTTAACCTCAACATGTTTTTGGACTGTGTGGGAGGAAGCCGGAGAACCCGGAGAGAACCCATGCTGCACGGGGAGAACATGGAGACTCCACTCCTCACTGGGACGTGAACCAGCGACCTTCTTGCTGCGAGGCGACAGTGCAAACCACTGAGCCACCTTGCAACCCCCAATTTTGCACCTTTTACTCTAAATACCAGCACATTTTTGGATGTTATTTCTTCAACCAGCGCAATTTGCACATTAATTGCACGCTCTTTTGTACGTTGGTTATCTTATTGTACGTAAATATAACATTAGTGAGCTACTGGATGCCTTGAATTACCCAAAGGAGATACGACTATCTCAGTCTATCCAGTTGTTTCCTCTTTTCATGAAGAAAAACAAAATGATCTGCATTAAAGTTTAACCGTCATAATATGAGAAATCTGTTTGAAGGGTTTTTTTTCACTGATAAAAAACACAAAATGGTGCCTTCAAGGGTGTAACTGACTTGGAAATCTGGCTTTTTCGATGCTATTACTCTTAGTTTCTTCTTGTTAAGACCTCATTCTGTGCAAGAAAGCATTGACTATGAAGTAGATCACTGGAGAAAGCCACCTAAATAGCAGCTAACTCTCGCATTTCACTGAACATCAAAGCGAAAAAGTGTCCGAAGGCAGATTTCACAACAAGCTCTTCATCATTTCTCTCTTATTTCCAATCCTGTCCTGTCTTTGCAAATTTCTCTCAGATGTTGCAGTCGGTTCACGAGCAGACGAGAAAGTGCACACGGCGCTCACCTTCTACAGTTACACTATAGCGCCAGCTGGACTAAAATATCTGCACAAGTAAACCATTACGAGGCAAAATGTGAGCAAAGGGAAAACATGAAACCATGTAATTATGGACTAATGCAGCCTGAAGGGCCTGCAGGGTTAATTCAGCCCAACTTTAAATGTTAACAGTCACACGAGCGCGGGACTCTTCTGCATCCGCGGCGCCTCCGAGTGTTTCTTTTCTCTGTTAACAGTCGGACACATGATCAGTTTTGGGAACAGTAGCAGCAGGAATCAGGCGCTGAGGAGAAAACGAATCCCCCGCTGTGTGATATTACAGCGCTAACTTTTAGATGCTATCCGTACGGTTGGGATTCTGCCGACAGATTAAAGCCAGCGTCGGTCTGTAACTCTGTAACTTTGACTCCCACACGAGGTCATGAGTCTTCTTCTTGCTGCTGTTTCCACGGCAACGGGTCCACGGCCATAAACCGGGGAGAAACACACGGTTGAGAAATGAGGTTTTTATCAGCTTCGCTGTTCGCTCACATTACAGAGAACATGTGCAAACACATTCAGGCTTCATGAACCCGAAGTCAAAACCGCGGAGACATGAATCAGACGCATCCTCAGATGTTTGATGAATGCGTGTTTACACTGTAAAAAAATAATCAAGATTTCTTAACTGTTTTTAACTGTTATTTGACAAATTTTCACAGTTTTGCTTATTAAAGATAAGAATTAAAAGTATTCATTTACATGCTAACTGACAGAAAGAAAAAGTATGTACAGTCGTGACTTCACATTTCAACATTTAACAATCCGAAACCTTGCTATCCGACAGGTTTTTAGGAAATTTTATGTCACAAATCAGGATAACGGCGTATTATCTGACTGAACAATCCCACAGATTGGCTACGTTCACACTGCAGGACTTAATGCTCAGTTCAGATTGTTTTGTGAAATCAGATTTTTTTTTGCGAGTTCGTTCACATTTCCAATTAAATGCGACTTGTATGTGATCTGCTGTGTGAACTTCATACGACCCAAAAGTGTCCCGCATGCGCAGAAGAGGACACGACGACGTCACACGCAGCGAGCATGCTCAGTGTTTGCTGAAATGTACATGGATGGTAACAGTGGAGCGTATCTGCCACTCCCCCACCGCCACCGATGGTGGAAACAGAAGTGTGACCACTAACTAAACTGGCATCAGCAGCCAAATACTACCTGTGCGTTCCGGCCACTTCCACCCCATCGGAGCGCTTCCCTTCGGGTGGAAGTGCTCCCTGATCTCACCGAATATTTGGATATTCATCATTAATTGGACCCAAATATCCAGAGACCAGAAAGTGCTGTTCAGCCCTACTAGTTATTATAACAACTATGAACAATGAATATTAACAACAAGTTACCCTTCAAACATCAAGCCCTCGACCTCCGTCTTGACAATCCGACAGCCTTGGTATCCAACATAAAAGAAGGTTTTACATTTAGTGTTGGATTATCCAGTCACAACTGTATTTATTTATTTATTTTTTTAAATAATTGAATGTTATTTGACAGATTGTCTGTGTTTTGTTAAATTACAGATATTCTTGTAAATTCACAGGAAAATACCATCAACTGACATGTCAACTGATAAAAACAACAGTAAACAATGTCCACATCAATGATCTTTGCTTTAACAAATTGTAACTCGCTCCTTTACAACATTTGACTACATAATTACATTGTTTTCACTGTGTTTAAATCAGCAAGAAAACCTATTTTAGAGGTATTCGTTGTTAATTTAAAGAAAACATACATATATTACAAAAGGCTAAAACAAAAATATATATATATTTTTTTGTTTTTTGACACACTTGCACCTGAAGTATGGCAGCTTACTTAGAAAACACTAAACTCATTTAGCTTTTGATTTTGTTCAACTAATAACAAGAAACATGTTTAGATCTAAAGAAATACTTTGATATATGAGCAATTTTGTTCAAAGATATAATAAAAGATATCTAGTTGGATGGAAAGCCAAAGAGATGAGGTGCATCTTCTTTAGATGCAAGTTACACATTAGTTTACATCCTCATGGATTGGGAACATTAATTAAAGAATAACAAATTGTAGCCTTTAAAATACACTTTAGGAACCGAGAAAACATCATTTAACTTCATATTTGGACCAAAATGTAAAAAATGGCATCTCAGGTTACCAGTGAAGATGCCTGTATGTAAACAGAGCTTCATAAACTTTCTGCTCAACTCACACTGAAGGTTTGTGGCCTTTAACGATTAATGCTCGTTGTAGGGAGAGTTGGATTTTAATATTTTGGTTGCTGCACAGAAGATTTACATCTTTGTTTTTCCGAGTCCTTCCACGTCTCCTCCTCCGACTCGCCGATCCGCAGCAATAAGTTTTGTGACCTGCGTCCCCAGGTGCGGAGGTGAGGGGTCGGGGCTTTACGGCGGAGCGGGTGGAGGTCGGGACCTGCGCTCCGTGGAATTTGGGTGTCGCCATGGCAATCACAATGGAGCAGCGGGAATGACAGGTATCCCCCCGGGGGCTGTAAATAACAGATATGCTCTCATGCTTATGGGAGGTGGAGGAGGTGGAGGAGAGGGGCGAGAAGTCTGGTGCAGCTCAAAACAGGAAATAAGCACGAGAGGGACGGACGGGGGGAAAACAAAAACAGACAAATGGGAAAAGATAATTGCGTTTGAGGAGGAAAGGAATGCCACCAGCTGAGGGGCAGAATCTCATATCCCGCTCGCAAAACCTCACAAACCCACGAATAGGTTCAACAGTTTACGGAGACTCGAAGCCTCGTGTCCGTTTCTGTTGGAAAACCTGGATTAGACTGAGATCTGATTCCTTCAGGCATGTATAGATATCCAGAGAAAAAAATATTAATTTACACGTCTGTAAAAACAAAGAAGACTGAAAAAAATGATAAATATTGACTTCAGATATCTGTATTTTTAGAAACGTTATTCTTTCTTACATTTGTGGCCATGAAATGACACCATTTTGCTGCATTTAAATCAACTAAAAATATCATTATTTTACAGATATTTGTCCTTATTTACACTAATTGTATAGTTTTTGAACACTGCAGTATTCCACCATTTCCTTTTTTTTTTTCGAGATTTGTTTTACAGTGTACCTGAAGCATGGCAGCTTGGTTAGGACACATGAAACAGATTTTGATTTCTTTTTCAACTAATAACAAGAAACATCTTGAGATTTAAAGACCAAACATTGAAATTTGAGCAAATTTTCTGATTTTCTGAGATCAGTTTCCATTATCTGTGTATAAATAGCCAGTGAAATCAGAGAAAAAAGTATTAAAAACAAAAAAGCAGGCCAAAACAATAAATGACAACATCAAAAATCTGTATTTTTTACAAAAGAAAATTATTTTTAGTTTCTTTAACCATATTTGCCCATAAAATTGCACCATTTCAGTGTTAAATCAGAAAAAGATGTTCTTTTACAGATACATGCTGGTATTTAAAAGGAAAACTATTTATGTCAATAATTAAAAATGGTTTTAAAAAAGATAATTTTACAGATTTTAAAAATTAAAATCTAGAACATACTAGGTAAAATCAGAAAAAAAAAGTATGACTGTATTAAAAAACATCTGTATTTTGTCCTTTCACCAAATGTGACTGTAAAATTCTACAGTTTTTTGTAATATTTAGTGTTTAAATCAACTATTACATGCAACTATTGTGTCTTATCAACTATTATTTTATGGATATTTATCATTATTTTCACTATTTTTGAAGTTTTTGAACATTGCAGTAATCCACCATTTTCTATGCATTATTTTCTGAATTAGATTTTTTTTGTTAACAGATTTGTTTTTACAGTGTACCAGAAGTATGACAGCTTGCTAAGAAGACATCGAACCCAACCAGCTTTTGATTTTGTCCAACGAATAACAAGAAACGTCTTTAAAGGAATTCTTCTTCAGTGTAAGTGTCATATCTGGATTCGTCTGAGATCTGTTTAATTCATCTGTGTTTAAACTTCACAAAACGAAAAAAGTGGAGAAGAACGACTGGAAACTGGCACCGAAGAACGCTGAAGAATGAATACAGATGAAAATACTGAGCTTGGTTTTTATAACCTTCACGTTGTCAAATGTGAGTACAAAAACAGGCTTTGCACGGAAACGCTCTGGACGCCGAAATCATCCGGATCACTGCAGGCACAAGCTTGACACGAGTCCAGCTTCGTCCCAAACACTTTGCCTGTCTGGCTTGTCAAAAGGCAGAGTGAGGAGTACGGAGGAGGTCGAGTTGTTGCCACGAGATCGGCGTCCAGCAACACTTTGCTTTGGACCGAGAGAGCGGGACACAAGTCGAGTGTAATGGAACTTCAGAAAGCCCCTCGGAGCCAACTCACTGGTAGATGCAGAGCCAGAGAGAGGCAGGGGAGGGCGGTCAGCATCGAAACAGGCTTTACCATCTTCTGCAAGAGAGGTTACGGTGGTAAAACCCTTCTGTGTGTAATGTTTGCAGGAAACTGTAGGAGATTACTGCAGGAGAAACCACACAAGTTCAACACCAGCGTCATTATATCCTTATTTTTAGCTGCATGATTAGAAAAGTTTCCCCTTTTTTCTCTGCGTGCACAATGAATTCAACTTATTGATCCGTCCGAACAACTCCGAGCCGTGAAACCCAATACGGCGGCTCTTTCTGCACTCCGTCAGTCGATCCCAGGCGGAATGAGAGACTCAGGTGTATACAAAATAAAGAGATGGGGAGGCGAAAGCCCATCTCTGAAGGAAGAGGGAGGGAGGGGAGTCCTTCACCCACCCCCAGGGTAGGTCACAGCCCCCCGACCTCTGACCTCGCCATGAAAGAAGGGAATTTAGGGGAGGGAGAGAGCAACATGTCTGAGCAGAGCGAGCGGGAACAAAGAGTCGACACAAGCGGCACGTCGTGTGGATTTAAAGCGGGATTGTTTTAATTAGAACGATCCTCAGAGAAAGAGCAGAGTTTTGTGGCTGTATGTGGATTTGGAGCTAATCACGACTGTTTCTGCAATCAGCCTGAACATTATCAGCCGCACACCTGAGCGACGCCAATCGCTCGACGCCGTCCAGCTCCCCCCGGAGGCGCCACAGATGTTTGTTCATCTCTGTTGTTCTTCACTTTTCTTCTTTAATCTGCATTAAAGGGCCCAGGTGACCCCCCCCTCCTCACACATCTGCCTCAGCAGCCATGTGCCCTCCAGATGTGGACATACCTCCCCCCCCCCCCCCCCCCCTCCCTCCTCACACATCTGCCTCAGCAGCCATGTGCCCTCCAGATGTGGACATACCTGACCCACGAAAACGTCCGAGAAGGTTCAGGGAGGCGTCAGTAGATGGCAGCACACCGGGTTTGGACTGAAAATACACTAAAGCAGTCACAAAAAGTGAAGCGTTCTGGTGAAATGTTTGGGCTTCCACTTGGAGCTCAGCTGTCAAACAAGCAACGGCAGGTTATTCAAAGAGCATCAGCCACGACATGAACAAGTGAGCAGAAGAAATTAAAAGCAATGACCTCATTTCTTAAAAATAAAGTCAGTGACAGCATGTGACTTCTCCTCTCCATCCTCCTTCCTCTCATCGCCTCCTCTGCTCCAGATGTTCGGTGTCAATAAAAACCTCATTGAGAAAAAGTTGTAAGTTGTGTTTGTGTGTGTGTGTGTGTGTATGTGTGTGCGCGTTGGAGTGTGTGTCCTCTCTGGCAGCGGCCCAGCCAGCAGCTGCCGCGAGAAAATATTACATTCGCTTTGTTTTCTCTTTTAACACGCTAAAATAAATCTGTTCCGCATGAGAAGCCAGGGAGAGTATTTAATGATAATAATTATGTCAGCGGACGGTGAGGAAGGTGGTGCCGATACGCTCGGCTGTGGGTGGAGGAGGAGGGGTCGAGGAGCTCCAGTAGAACTTATAAAAACCAAGGCTGAGAGCGAAGGTGAGAGCGCGGTTGCAGGGAGTTCCTGCAGAAAGATGCAAATTTGTGGTGCAAAGTGAGGCGAAGACAAATCCACAGGAGTGAAAAAAAAAACTTGCACTCCTGGCTTTATGAAGCAGCCTCCTAAATATACAAAGACGTGAGAGAAGAAGAGGCAAGAAGAGAGAGAGACTGGAAGGAAATAACAGAAGCAGCAGGAGTTCCTGGTAGGTTCTGAGATCAGCCAGAGGCCGAAGCAGCTCACGAACACACGACGGCGCGCTCCATACGCTCAGGCCTTCCATTTATAGTATGTGGCTCGCAGCGACCGTCTGTCCAATTAGTACGTCGGCTGTTTAGGGTGATTCAGCACAGGCTGTACAAACAGTCCCAGTGACGCGAGGTGAACACTTACAGTCCGTCCCAGTACAGTTTGAGACCTCGGTTAACACACAAGTTTCAAAAATACTAAACAAGATGTGAAAGTAAAAAATGAAAGGCAGGTCCTACAGAAACCTGCAGCTTAAAAATTAAATATTAGGATCGTATTGTGAGTTTAAAAGACACCATTTACATAATTTAAATTGGACTTGATGGGAGGCTTGAACTTTAACTCATCTTGGACAACCCTGATCCACAGGGACCACATCAGCTGCCTCCTACAAAATAAAAGGCACGTCTTACAGAGACCTGCGACTTTAATATTAAATAGAAGTCTTGTGAGTTTAAAAGCCACAAAGCAGAAAAAAACACTACATACAGAATTTTTACAACACTTGAGACTTGACCTCTACCTCGTCTCGGACATCCCTGATCTCCACCAACCACATCAGGTGTCTCCTACAAAATAAAAGGCATGTCTTACAGCACTTTGCAGCTTTAATATTTAAGTATTAGGCTAATAATTTCTGCTTAAAGCTTCATAAAAACATCATTCTCATAGCCTAAACTGGATTTGAATCTTGAATCAACTCTTCTTGAACAACCCTGAAACTAAACCAGCTACCTCCTACAAATAAAAGGCAGGACTTACAGAGTGTTGCAGCTTTATTATTAAAATATGAGGCTCATATTGTGAGTTTAAAAGCCACAAATCAGCATAAAAACGCCATTTACACAACTTTAACAGGGCACAAGACTTGGCACTTTAACTGTCTAAACTCATCTTGGACGACCGCTATCTCCAACAACTAAATCCTCCTACAAAATAAAAGGCAGGTCTTACAGAGTATTATTTGAATATTAGACTCATATTTTAAGTTTAAAATCACAGGGCACAAACTTGGCACTGTTGCTTTCTCTAAACTCATCTTGGACGACCATTACCATTACTATTACCTAACTAAACCAAATCAAAACCAAAACCAAATCAGTTGCCTCCTACAAAATAAAAGGCAGATCTTACAGAGTGTGGGCCCTTCACTATTTTAATATTAGGCTCATACTGTAAGTTTGAAAGCCACAAATCAGCATAAAAACAACTTTTACTTTAACAGGACTTGACACTTTAACTGTCTCTAAACTGATCTTGGACAACCCTGATCTCTAATGACTAACTCAGCTGCTCCTACAAAATAAAGGTCTCCCCAGCGTCGCGGCTTTAATGTTTGAATTTTAGCTTCATAATCTAATTGCAAAAGACACAAAGCAGCATGAAAACACCATTAACGTAACTTTAACAGGACTTGAAACTTGGCTGGTGTCTTGAACTTCAGCTCGTCTTGGACACCGACCAAATCAGCTGCCTCCTACAAAATAAGAGGCCCAGATAAGGTTTCCAACCTTCTTCCCAGCTTTTTCTCTCTTTTTTTTCCCTTTCTGCTCACCCTTCACCTCCGTGTCAGTCCATCCTCAGCAAACTGTCTCTCACAGATGAGGAATTTCAACCCGTCCCGAGCTGCAAATTCACCATATATGTATGACTTTTTTCCTTCTCCCTCGCCCACCTCTGCTCCCTATCTTCCTCTCGTCACTCTTCATTAGAGGAGCGAGTGCACATTTTCTCAGTGCCCGAAGCTTTCAGCGGCACAACACACTCTTTCCCTGTCCGATTAAGCACACTAACAAGCTTAGCCGGGTCTGTGAAAGCCAGATTTACCGCCGTTCCTCTATGCTGGTAATTATTGGCAGAGTGCACTGTAACAATTCTGGTTATAAAACCGCTTACTGCTCTGTCACGGTCCACCTCCCCACTGACCCTCCAACCCTCCATCCTTTTTCTTCACACCCTCTCCCTCGATCCGCCGCTCCCTCTCCTCCAGTTTAACTCCAGGATCCTCGGCGGAGCCAAAGAGCTAAGAGAGCCAGAGAGAGAGAAGCCCTCTCTTCATGGAAAGGGGGGAAAACGCTGAGAACAAGTCAGAGTGAGAAAGGAGGCCATTGTAGGGGGCTGGCCTGGGGACAAGTCACCCATTCAGATGCGGCCAGCCGTGTACAATGGCTAAACTAACATCACTGACATTTGGAGTTGCCCAAGCTTTAGAGTGAGAGGAAAGGGGAGGAGTGTGGGGAGGCGGGGAGGCTGGCGAGAGGAGCAGTTTTTTGGGGGAAAAGACCCTTCAGAGGCACCAGCCATTGATCAAAAATTCATGTCAGTGGCCGGGATCAGACCAGCGTGCCCTCTGTTAGCTTTCATGTGCTGGAGAAGCAGGGGTGGAGGAGGGGAGGACATCTGAGATAGGCACCTTTTTCAAACCCGGTCTCCGTGGACCTAACCGGGCCGACAACAACGGGCCACCCAGGGGCCACCGGGGGCCGACGGGGTGACAGGGAACAGGCAGATGCTTGATCAAAGCGCTCAGATAGCACTGCTTGTTCCACTCTATTGGTCGCCATTAAGGGACACAGTGCTTTGATTAATGATAAAGCGAGCAGCCAAGTGGCCTTCATGGCAGCTACTAATGAGTCATTCAACTGCTCTCGACTGATATGGCCTGGATCAGTGACAGTGGTGGGCCAGAAGGAGATTTCCTCTCACTAAAATTCCTCAGTTAAAGGCTTCAGCATGATACAGTTGGTGGAGAGCTAAATTTACCCAAGAGACCGAAATCCACTGCAGCTCTCTGGAATGGATAAAGTCCAGGGTGCAATGCCATCCTATGCATCTTATAGATTAGATGGACATTTACCTTTTATGTGAACGAGAGAGGCGACGTATTTTGCATATTTCTGAAACAAAAAGAACAAAATAGAATCTCTGCATCAGACAGACATAAAAAGGAGCCGTCATCTCATCCTGTAAAGCCTCAGAAATTCATTAAATTAGAAATTGTTGAAATGGAATGATTAAAAAAGGACAATTTCCTGAAGTCAAATGCTGTAAAATTTGCCATTTTAACACAGATATCTTTGGGGATCGACTCGCTTCTTGAGCCTCAAGCGGCCATTGAAGGATTTAGCTTCATTTTTCAGGTTGCAGCTCGACTCAACACTCAACAACCACTGGCTCCTCTAAGCAGCTGATTGGAGGAAGGCTACAAAAAGATATGAAAGAGCCTCCAGCTTGCAATTTCAACTTTCTGCAACGTCTTTATGAAACAGCAATTGAGGGGAAAAGCGGAAGTCATGACAGGACCTGGAAAACCAAAGAAAACTTGAGATGAAACAGTCTGTCTGCTGGGTAGAAAGGAAAAGCATATGACAAAAAAGGAGCTGACATTGTACAACCACTGCACAGTATTGATGCACAAGCAGGTTTTTTTTTTCTGGAGGAGTCATCAGAAGGAAAGGTCACTTACAAGCTTATTGCAAAAGTTAGTGCCTGAATAAGAAAAATCTCTAACCTGAGCCAGGAATCAATGTTTTTAAGGTCATGACACAAGAAATAGCACCTAAAAAAATGTGTAAATGTGTGTTTATTGTGTTTGTTGTGCTTCGATATAGAATTGTTTATCAAGATTTTACTTCATTTTAGTCAAATATTTTGTCCAGAAATCATAAATTCTATTCTTTCTAAAGCTTTTCTACAGCTAAAGAGGTGGACATAATTTCTAGGAGAACAAAGGCTTCCATGAGCATAAACAGTCTATTTAAGGTGATTTGAGGTTTTACATTACTGCATTTTTTTTTTTTTAATTTAATACAATCACTGCCAGTCTAACTTAGAAACACTTTTTATACTTTGTTTCATACAACATATAACAACTCCTTAAAAATCCCTCTGATCTGTTATGATCATTAGATAGTTCTCATATTAACTTCTCTTTCTGGCACTGGTTCACTAAAGTTCACCTGTACGAAGCAGGCAACAGGTGACACAG
Organism: Stegastes partitus; assembly: GCF_000690725.1. Taxonomy (NCBI): domain Eukaryota; kingdom Metazoa; phylum Chordata; class Actinopteri; family Pomacentridae; genus Stegastes; species Stegastes partitus. The sequence continues at coordinate 185,037 of NW_007578366.1, forward strand.
TGGCTCTAGAGCCGTCACAGAAAGAGCTGCGGAGTGGAATAATGCTGAATCGTTGGCTGAAGGGTTCGACTTTAGCATCCAAATGTTAATCAGAGCAGAAAGCGAGCCAAGAGTTTGATGCAGTTCCATCGTCTTTTTGGCCAACAGTTATCTGGTCAAACAACTGGGACGAGGGGTGCAGTGGTCGGACTCTCACAGCTGGCTCCCTCTCTGGCGCACTGGGCCCAGGGTGCTCCAGGAAAAGGCCACATCAACACTCGCCGGCGCAATGACGTCCGCGGGCCGAGCGAAGGCACCCACTTTGTTTAAACAAGCCTGTGCGTGCAGCTGAAGGGGTAAACAAGGCCGGACCACCTAGCCTGCGCCGGCTCGCCTGCCAGCCTGGAAACCGCCTGGCACGGGGCAGGAGTTACCGTGCTCCCGCCGGGGCCGGGCCGCGGTACGCCAGCGTCATCTGTGGAGATCCAGCCTCCTGGTCTGTCTCTGAGTCCCCCGGTCCTCTGCTCCTGTCTGTGATTCAGCCTTCTGAACGCAATAACAGCTGCTAAGAGCAACGAACTGAGAACCTGATATATACTCTGCAGGACCGACCCCTGAGCATGAATCAGACCCTGGACAGGAGGTACTTGAGCACGGGTCATGAGCAGAGATCCCTGTAATGCCCTATAGATCCTGACCGCCGGGCTATTTTGGGTCATCCTGCTCGCATCAAAAGGCCGTACAGAGCGGAGGGAATGATTTCCGGGTTGATTTAAGCGAGACATTGTTTTGTGGGTTATGTTTTCTCGGTTCTGAAATTATATTGTTGTTTCGCTTTGTTGTTTATTTTTGAATCCACTCATTTACTGCGGTTCGGCGTTTGTACATGACAGCGATGCCAGGAATGCCTTTGACACAATGTCCCAAACAGATGCTTTTCACGAGACACTGGCTCCGAAGCGGCCGATGTTCTGCCGTCTGCCGCTGGTGTGTTTGGACAAGAAATGAGGCGTCCAAACATTTCGCCCTCGCGGAGATGAATGGACGTATGCATGCTGTGTGTGCACAGAGATTAACACGTACTGCGAACCCGCACATCGAGGGCCAGCGGTTCCTTCGTCATGCATTCCCAGGGTGCACTGCTTTTTCTGACAGCTGTGGAGGCCTGTTAACACCCTCATCGCCGATGTGATTATGACTCTCTAAAGATACTGAACCACACGCAGCTCCCGTCGGACAAAGACGGGCCTGTCCCCCCGCCGCCCGGGAGATCCTGACACAACCCCAGCTGGAACAGACGCCACGTTTATCTGGGCCGCCGTCCAGCTCACCTTCTGTGTCCTGGGAGGTGAGGCGCACGGGGGAGCTATGTTCCCCTTGGCTAACGGAGGAGGGGGTTCTACAATTGATACTCACACTGTACACAATCAACACTCAGAACATGCCACGCCGGGCCACCCCTCAAGCAAAGGGCCACCCAACAAACTGGACTTCTGCTCACAGTGATTCCTGTTGTTAGATGTTTTTCCCATTTGTTGACGTTTAAAAAAAAAAAATCGGTGTGTGTGTCCCGAGATTTCAATGTGTATTTTCAATTTAATATCAGTGAGTCCGAATGAATGATGGGAAATGAGTAAAACATCCCTGTCCTTCGAAAAACGAGGGATGTTCTGCCAACACCTCGGTTCATCTGGCAGAGACATTTCTGCAGCAGTGATTAAAAAAGTGATTTAATGGGAAACACGGAGAACGTGGCCAGAGAGGCTGCAGAGTGCTTCGTAATGAGCACCTCTGATAGTTTATATCACCTGAGACGTCGCCGGGCTTCAGGTCTTACAGAAAATGTTAGCTTTGCTGCACTGATGCAAGGTCACCGCAGACAGCATGAAGTCACTGACGGGAAGGAAGTAAAACATCCAAGAAGTAATTTTACTGCTGGGCGTGTGACCCATGTTTTGAGTTTTCAGACCTCACAGCATTCTTACTTCATTACAGCAACAAAAACTGTATATATGTGTTGGACATCTTACAAATGTGACGTGATCTCCATTAAATAAAGATATCGTGTGCACAGTGTTTGCACAAGAAACATTACGGGCTCCTTTCTAATAGCTGCAGTAGCTCGTAAACAGAATGAAATTAGGATTTCACGTTAGATCGCAGCCAGCGACGTGCAGTGAAACTAATCCAAATATGAGTTTTTGGTGCATGCTCATACAGTACGTACCAATACAGACTGGTGTTATGGCTCTGGGGAATAAATCTTTTGGGTGAATAAACTGCACTGAATGAACATATTCTCAGTAAGATGTGAACAACCTGCAGGCAAATGTGATTCATTCCTCCACAAAACATGACCACACAGTGAAGCCACAAGTTCAAGAATAAACTGTAAAACAATTAAAAAGTCCTAAAAGTCATTAATAACCAGCGTTCATTTTCAACTTCTAAAATATCAAGAATTATGAATGGAGTTTGGCTTATTTGTCAAATGACTTTGCTGGATCATGAAGAACATGCACAGCCCATGTTCTTGTTCAGTGAGTGGGACTGGAAGTCGACCCACCAGCTTTGCAAATGGTGGACTGGTCTGCTCTAACACCTGAGCCGTGGCTGCCGGTGGGATAAGCACATAAGACATGAAGTCATTCATAGAATTTAAACTGTAATGGGGCCTCCAGAGAACAATCTTAAGATGGAGAATAAAGTTGCACACAGATGCAAAGCTAAGAACATGAAGAAATCATGTTTTCCACTGCAATGGCAGTTATTATAATAAAGGAGATAATTGCAAAAAAAAAGGTAAACATATGACATGCAGGCTAATTTTGCAAGTTGGGAGACTTTGGTCTGTTCATAACGGGTTGAGCTGCATGAGCACGACCAGGACAAAAGCTCATAAACTAGTTTAAGAGTCTTCTCAAGCCTTTTCCAAAATACCAAAGCAAAATCGCACATTTACCCCTTCAATAAGTACTCAAACTTATAAAAAAGAGCTTTATATCTTGAATATCCTCATTCTGCCGTTGAGTGCAGCCCTTCATTTAAATTAATTCTGAGAGAAAATCACAACATATTTACGAGGAGCTGTAGAATCCTTCCACAAAATTCCTGGCTGTAGTCATCAACTGTACTCCAAAATATTAAAGAAACTCCAAACTTCAATATACTCACAGTAAAAGTTCCTCAGGATGACAGATTGTTGCTGACTAGCCTCCGTCCAATGTATCCTGTAATGACAGAAATATTTGATATTTAGAAAACAACCTGCCTCTAGTGTACATTGTGTAATTAATTGGTTCCCCCTCATTCCCTAAACTTTACATCTTCTTGCGTCATATATTAGAATTATTATATGAGCATTACACAAACACAGGATGTGACCTAAAGCTCTCCGTTCAATATGTTCGCATATTTACCGTCTGCAGAAAGGTCGTCAAAAGGCACCATTTCTATTCCATTAAAGACTGAAATGTGCTTGAGGTGAAGGGTGCTCATCTGTTATTTTATAATTGATTTGTTTCATCATAAAATTCAGTTTTTAGGTGTCAAAGGAAGTTGTTTGAAACTTGAACCTGAAACACACAGCTGACCACAATTATGCTGACGAAGCTCAGATCTCCCCAGTGACCTTGAGCTCCGTGTTGACGTCTCAGTAAATATCAGCAGCCTTGACAGCAAGCAACGCTCCCATCTCTGTTTTTCATCGGCTCAAAAAGCTGATCAGAGAAACAGGAAGTCGCCTGGAGCAATCAGAAGGATCAGACATCTCAGTCTGTCTGCTCCCTTGTCTCTCCATCTTAGTTCACGCAGATCGTCCGTCCTGAACCGTTCGGGCCGGGCTTTTGCTCTTCCAACAGCATAATTCAATTGTCTTTTTATCCACAGGCGATGAATAACCTCTGAATAGTAAATCAGCGCCGTGGCGTCTCATCTCTGGACTGGAGCGCAGCTCTAATGGGTCCACAGGGGCCTGGATGGAGAGAGACCAAGCAGGCTCCATTCCATCCCCTGCTGGTGCAAATCAAAATAAAAGCCCTTCTGAAAGGCTCAGCATGTGCTCAAGTCATCTGAGGCCCCGTCGAGGATAACCCGGCAGAAAATACATCCCCGAATTTCATCAACATATTGACAGGCAGACAAATCAAAAAGTGTCTTCCTGTCTCAAGTACACCTTCTCCGTCTCTGCACGGTGACTGGTTGCTCAAGGTGTGGTGACGGATGAGGCTGTCATGTCTTTGGATGTGTTTCACATCTGTCCGTCTTTGTGTTTAAACTCGGGTAGGCAGGATTTCTTGGCATCATTGGGCAAAAATTCCATAATAACCTTTCAGCATGTTGTAATTCAATTGGTCTGAAAGAAAAGTGGACTTCTCCTGCAACCCAGTCTCCACAAAAGTCTGTTTCTATACGACTAAACTGCTGCATTACATTTGTAACGTATCAAATCAGTTCCTCATCAATGTATATATGTCGTGTGTTTAATTGCTTTATTGTGGCTCCTTTTGAGTCAACCAATCATATAGGAGATGGGGTGGAACTTGTCACTCTGGGAATCTGTAAAATGTAGTGAAAGAGTCGTATTTTAACCCAAACCATGATATTTTTCCAAACAATAACCGAGTAAATTTGGTGCTGAACCATAACCAAGCTTGTAATGTGGAAACGTGTTAAAGCGTTGTTATTTTCCTAAACCTAACTACATTGTTTTAGTGCCCAAACGTATCCAGAAAGCCAGTTAAACTGAAGCTATTCACAACTTCGGTGTGACATTGACAGTGTCTTTGGTATAGTCTCTTTGATAGCCTTTAGTCTTTTTCAAACTGGCTGCCTTCACCTCTGTGTCAAAAGTCACAAATATTTCAAAACCAAAACTCAAAAGCCAGACAGGAACTTCTTTAATTACAACTTTCATGTGCATCGCTGGGTGGATGACTTTGAACGTCACAAGTACCCGTGAAAGTACAAATTTGCCTTTAATGTTGACATTTAGCTCCATTATCTTTGTGCGTTTGAGGCGTGTGCCCATCTACTGAAAGTAGCTGAGAATACATAGAGCTGCAGGAATGGGGCTTTATGTTTTCAAATTCTGCTTTCTTTTTCCAGATGTTTGCCTACTGCTGCTTATCGTGGCTGAGAAAGTTCTATTCACTGTGTCTACCAAAACTGAGAGGAAACAAGCAAAAGCAGACTATATCTGCCAACATACACAGCGACAGCACTTCACAAAAGGGTGCACAACATTGTGAGTCAACTAAGGACTGACAAACAAAGAAGGAACGATCTGATGATTAATGAATCATGCATGAAAACTTACTGAATAATTGCCTGAATGAAGAATTAAAACACTGTAAGAAGCAAAAACTGACATACTGACCACTTTCCTATTCCTAATTCGTTCCTAGCTAACTACAAATCAGCAACTCAGACACAAAAGTAGACTCATTGATTATTTGTCACATATTCATAACTCTTTTTGCACACTGTTAGAGCAAGAAGGTGAGAATAAATGGTATGCCAAGGGTTTGTGAACGTAGCATTTCCAGATATGTTCTCGAGCGTCCCCATATGACCCACCATAAAGTCAGAAAACACAAACAACTCATTTATTAGGTTGCTTGTGAAAGTCACCACTCACAATTTCGGGCATTATATCATAAAGTGTTGTCATGCAGAGCAGATACAGAAACAGCTGCGCGCATCTTACAACGACAAAGTTTCCGTGGCACATTAAAAACGGATGATTTGATGAAGTCAAACATTCCTCGCTGGAGTTGCGAAACGAGAGCACAACATAAGTTTATTTCAGTTTAAATGCTCAGACTGACTAATTGTCATTGTATATCGCCAAAATATTCAGTTGTCTTTAGAGTTTTGCTGCACTAATAAGGAGAAGAAGCTGATTTTTGTGTTGTCTCGCATGTCTGTGGTTACTCTCCTGCAGCAGGTTCCGTTGTGTTGTTTACAGTATTCGCTGTCAAAGTGCTGAAGATGTTTTTTCTTCATTTGTGTTCCATTAAGCTGCAGCGTGCTGAGCTCTCTTGGCCACCGCAAGTATATAAGCATGCGTATGCACCATTAACTCCAACACAAGAGCTGCAGAGCTGACCCTCAATATGTAAATGACTGTGTTTGCATGTGTGTAATGAAGGAGGAGGGCGGAGGGTGGAGGGGGGGTGTCTCCCAGCAGCAGATGTTGGTGTTTTGTCAGAATAATTTGGTGGGAATTTTCATGAGCTGCACAAGGCCACAGCTGGGTTACAGGTGGGGAGAAGGGGGGTTGGATGGATGGCTGTGGGTGAAATAACCTCGGACCCCTTGAGGACAAAACCTTGTTCAGAGTTAGACGGGCCGATGGAGGGAGGTGGGATTTGGAGGAGCACAGAATCACCCAAATTTTTTTACATGTCGTCTTGTGTAACTAATGACAATCCAGTTCCGTGGCTGCTGACCTTCTATTTTTCCTGTATTTTCAATTTCAAGCGTGGATGCACCCGCTGACCGCATTTAACGCATGCTCAGACAAATGCTGTTTTTTTTTTCCCCCCCTTCAACTCCACTCAGCTCAGTTTTAAAGTATATGAACCAACAAAAAAAAATAAAAAGAAAAGAAAAGAAATTTTAAAAAGAAAAGCAAGACATACAGAGTGGCAATTACCTCAGCTCTTGGCAGGGACTCTAATTAAAACCAAACTTGTTTCCTTCAGTGAACAAACATGACAGGCGCTGAGCAGAGGAGCTTTTTTTTCCACTCCTGCCAAAATATTAAGTGAGTGCAGGTGCTCCAGGAATGTCTACAAGGGTGGGGGTAAAGGCAGAGCTGACCTTTTTCTCTCTCCATTGTGTATGCGAGTCTCCATATGTGTGTTTATTTATGTATTTGAGCATGTGTTTCCTACAAACCCTGACTGTTTTCACGCATGCTTTGGTAGCACGGCAGAGGAGCTACACCCAAGCAGTTTGTCTTAGCGCCCTTGCGGAGCTTCGCCGTGGTAGAAAACTGGAGCAAAAGCAAATGGCTGTTATTTGGGAGAGGCTGGGGGCTGCCCTAACCAGGGCCAGATGCAAGGGTCCTGGCGGCTCCTGGGCCTGATTGAAGGAGGCTCGGTAGCCCCATTGGAGCCTCTGACGGGATCCACAGAGGCTTGGCAGACGGGACAATTTCCTCTCTGCACCCCTTACAACACAATGAGCGCAGTATACAGCACCTGATCGCTGTTCTGTGGAAATGGAGCTTTGGATGACAATAAATGGACACTTGAGCAGCACTCATACTTTGCAGGGATATTCTACAGGAAGCATTTTGTCATTCTGTGTCATTTCGGGGCCATCGTGGCACCAAATCAGCTACACAATGGCACCCCAAGGGATCTCGCCGTCAAACATGATTGAATTCAGGTCTTTCTGCTTGAGAGACAGCCTCTCTAATCACCGCGCCACCCCGCTGCCCTAATAATTGTTCACAATTCATTATTAATGTCCATCCGTGGACATAACTCATGCTCATTAGCAAAGTTGTACATTAAAGCAGTTCCGTTCCTGGAAGTTGGCGGTCACTGTAGCGTATCTTCCAGCCGTCAGCGCTGGAGGTTTTGAAGGGTTGGACGGATTGCAGGCCTCCAGCGCAGGTGGCGCGGGGCAGTTTGACAACTTCCTGCAGGTCAGACATGCCTCACCAGAGTGGTGATGGGTAGAAAGGGACACCTGGTCCAGATTGACACCTTGAGGCCGGGGCGACCAGGTGAATTGCCTGAGGACAGCCGCCTAAAACGAGGCTGCAGCGAAGGAGAAAGAGAAGCATTCGGAGGGTTTGAGCTGTTCGACTGAGCAGACAAAGATGAGCTTTGGTGCAAGAGTTTACCAGAAACCACAGGACGGCAGACGCTACCGCGCTGAATGCAGCGAACCAGAGACAACACAGTGATTCCATCTGCCACTGAAAACAAGACGCAGCCTGCTTCCACCCCCGATGCTACAATGCAGAATATTTACACTGGCTCCTGCCTTGCTTTATTACTTCATTTTCACCCTTTAAAACTGACATGTATACTGTAACTGGAACGATTTGCCATAGCCCTGTTTCCATAAAATTGTCAAGCGAATTTGAAACAAACTTTTGAAATATTGCAGAAAATTGGGGGGAATTAGGCTTGTTTCCATTAACTGTTTTGGAGAGAACAAACCAGGCTGCGTAATGTCGGCAGAAGGTGACGGTATAGGCTACGCTGTAATAAACAGAGTGGGAGAAGCTGGAAACAAAACCAGAGGTGTATTCCAGTACTCGTACTACACTGCCTATAAAATCATACACCCAACATCTCTCAACATCAACTCATGGTCAATATACTTTGGTATTTTGAAAAGAATTTACAAATTAATTCAAATTTTTGTCAAAATGAACGCAGACAAAGTAATGCCAGTTAATTAAAAACACAAAACAAGTGGTTCCACAAGTATTCACCCCCTTTAGGTCAGTGTTTAGTAGATAAATCTTTGGCCGAGATTACAGCATTGAACCTGCGTGGATGGTCTTAATCAGCCGTTCACATCTGGACATTGCAATTTTACCCCATTCTTCTTTGCAAAACTGCTCAAGCTCTGTCAGGTTGCACCGGGATGATGAGTGAAAAGCGCCTTTCAAGTCCAGACACAAGCTCTCAGTTGGATTGATGTCTGGGCTCTGATTCGCCTTCACCTTGTTTTCATTAAACCGTTTCTGCGTAGCTTTGGCTTGAATGCTCTCCAGGACTTCCCAAAACTTTGCTGAATTAATTTTACCCCGATACCTTCACAAGCCCTTCAGGGCCTGCTGCCGAGAAGCCACCCCACATTATGATGCTACCACCGCCATGCTTCACAGTGTTCGGTGTTTACCAAACATTGCTGCTAGCCTGATAGTCGACAACCTCAGTTTCCCACATGCCTTCTGATAAACATTAGTCCAGATTATTATTTTTTTAAACAGTGAAGAATAGGTAACAGTTTTACATACAGTCGCTCTCATCTCAGCTACTGAAGCTTGTAACTCCTTCAGAGGACTCATGGATGTCTTGGTGGCCTACCTCAAGAGTATCTTCATTCATTCATACAGAAGACAACCTGTATGCAGATTTTTGCATGTCCCATATTCTTTCTATTTCTGAATGATGGATTTGACTAAGCTTTAGCTCCAAGGGATATTTAGTGACCATCCCATCCCCTGACTAATGCTTGGAGTGTTTTTATGATGTGGTTATATCCAGGAGTACTGATTCATCAGTGACTGCACCTTTCCGATACAGGTGTCTTTATACTGCAGTCACTTGAGATAAATTCTCTGCACTCGGATGTTCTCCAGTTCGCTAACTGTGTGACTTCTAGCACCAACTGGGTCCACCTGTGCTGAATTAGGTGAGTCACTTTAAAAGGGGTAAATAGTGATGCAATTACTTACTTAAGGTTTTATATTTATAATTAATTGCATTACTTTGTGGAAATCTGTTCTTACTTGGACATGAAAGAGTATTGTTTTGGGGGGTAAATTCTTGTCAGAAAATAAAACTTAATTGACAACGATTCGATGTTGCAAGGCAGTAAAGGGGGACAACTTCCATGGGGGGGGTGAATAATTTTTATAGGCACTGTATATAGAATGCCAGAAAATGATTTAGTGTCTACCAGTATATAGTCTATCAAATGCACTATGCCAAAAATACAACAATGTCCCATTAAATCTGCTCTTAACTATGCAAGTCATCATGATTTTCTAGAAGTTCTGACTCACAATCCTTTGTGTAGCAGAAGATATGCCACATATGTCATGGTGCCTCATTAGAGCTGCCATGAGAGTGCACAGACAAGCGATTTGACGCTTCAGACTCTGATGGATATATGAGCAAGACGATCAAAGCTCAAAGTGCAATATTGTGATGAGACGGCATGTCAAAATTGTATACATACTGCATGCAATAGTGCATATTTTCTCTCTGGGAGACACAAAGGAACAGAGGTCTTCAAGAATTGTTGTCGATTTGGCAGATTGTAATTATTCCATCGATGACAGCTGGTTATGATTCATGCTGTCAGGAGGCAAAGACAATGAAACAAGCAGAACCAGCTGATCAGTCATGTGAGTTAAATGTTCCCCACGTCACAACTTATTTGAAAAAGATGTTTCAATCTCCCTTGAAGTCCATTAAGTGCCTCAGGAGAGTGTAAAAACCTTTTTTTCTCTTTGCAAAAATTGGGGAGGGTTTTTCCAGTTTTTGTTTCCATTAACTTTTTCAAAAATGGTTTGGAAACACATGTAATAAAAAAGATAAAAGGGATTCTGCTTTGACAAACACGCCACCTTGTACCTTTTAGTTAACCTCAAGGCACAACCCTGAGATAGAATTTTACTTTGCCAGAGATTGGGTTGTGCATTTCTACTAGGCTTTTGTTTATTTCATAGAATTGCAATTTGGTGATCTTTGCACAACCGTCAGCCAAACGAATCAAACCTGTAATCAACCATAAACATTTCCATACTATACTGGAAGCACTGTATGTCGCAGTAGCACAGACCTGCAGTATGTTTTCCAGAAAGCGGTGCAGCAGAACTTTAGTTGGCCGGTGAGTAAAAAAAAAATGATTTGCCATCTTGGATTTTATATATTTTTTAATGACTAAGATGGAAATCAGTCTGTTGGAGTAGGTCATGGTTTTATTGCTGTTTTTCCTTTCTTTCTCTTATCAAAGACTGGCGGATGTCATTAAAAGAAAACTGCTTTGTTCTTCACAAAGAGAAACCGGTGAGTTTAAATTGACCACAGACTCGGGACGTACCCGCTCCTACCCTCGCTGGCCCTGGTTAAAGGCTGGCTCTCCTGGTCATGTCTGCCTCTCACATTCCTCTGGAGTCCCGCCTCGCAGGGCCAGGCGTCTTGGCACAGCGCTGACAGGGAATTTTCCACAGGTCGTCAGTGGAAGGGGCACACAGGCCTACCTTTGTCTGTGCCCAAACTCTGCCTCCTTCTCTGCAGACCCGACTCCCTCTCAGGCACATACACACTCGTTGTATCTGCCATCGCACACTCGCAGGGACTCACAACTGCACTCACACACAGCAAACAGTGACATTAAGCCAGGTCCAGATGTTGGCATTTTAATTCTGTACCATATTTTTTCATTTCGCCCTGAAACACGAGGCCTCAAGCTGTATTTCTCTTAGTGGCAATGCAAAAAAAAAAAAAAGGGAAATGCATGATATCAGTTACTGTCTGTTTACAGCTGTGCTCTTGTCAATCATAAGCAGGTGCAGCAGGTTTGTTATGAGCATTACAGGGACATGAAAAAAATTTAATGTTGTCCAAGTAAATACATGGATGTTCCTCTCTAACAATGAGCATAGCCTCTGTCACACAGGCAACAATCAGTCTGTTGCATGCACACATGAACATTTCATCACATCCGAACCACAAAAATGGACGACACTGTCCGTGATGTAGCTTAAATCTTGTTGAAGATCAACCATCAAGCACTTCCTAAATTGCAATTATTCTTCTTTTTTTGCAACTGTATAAGGTAAAAACACTTTGATTTTAACTACAAGACAACAGGGAAAATAGGGGGGAAAAATTAAAAATATGATGTGTTTGACATTGGTGCTGTTGGTTTCTTGTCAGCAATTGTCATGTAATCATTGTACTGTTATGAATCTGCAGTGACGACTCCACTGATGTGTCTTTTTCAAAGCCAATACCCATTATTCTTCATCTGCGAGACCAAAAACCAATATTTGGAACCAATTTTGCGGTGAAAATAAAAAAGCCTGGTGTCAGAATTTAGAATAACACAAATTTCAACACAAAAAGCTTTGTTAAAATGCTTATGTTCATTTAGGTTTTCCATAAATTAAAAGAGAACTTTTCAATATTTACCAATCTGATAGCGCCGTGAGCTCCAGAAGACAGAACAGAGACAGATAGAAAAGCAGCTGCATCAGAGCCGAAGTAGCACAGCACATTTCCTAACAAGAATCGGAGGAGGAAAATAAGAATACCAATAATCAGAAATATGCTTGATCTTAATCAGCCAGGCCATCGTCAATTGAAGTCCTAATATGCAGTACTCTCAAAATAAACCTGCACTTCAAGCCACACAACCACCGAAGTCAGCAACCCGACACAAACACATAAATGACACATATCAAAGCACACACTCATGGTTTCTTTTGCATTTGCTGAAGCACATAAGGGCTTTCTGTTGAACATTTAGTTAACTTCTGCAAATGCAGCTGCATGTTTCTTTAATTGTACAACTTCTATTTTGTTTTACCGGTGAAGCTGAAGTGTCCAGGTGTCTGCTGCTGAGGTCCTCTGATCGGCTTCAGGTGAGAATGCAGCAGGTTTATATAGCAGAGCTGCCAATCAGGCTCTACCAAGTGTCTTCCACACCAAGGGGGGGACATGAATAGTTGATTTAAATATTGTGTGATTTGTTTGACTCATGTTGGGTATTTAGATGTTTTTTTTGGCTTCGTTTAATGCATTAGGGTTAGGGTGATACAGAGTAACTGTGCTGATTTGTTTTCCTCGTTGTTAGTTCAGGTGTTGCTGGTAAATGTTTCCCCCATTGTCTGTCCATGGTTTGATGAGCCAATATAGGTGTCTCCTTTTGTTGTCAGTTTCTAGCATTTTGGTTGGTCAGTACAGGTGGTTTGTCAAGTCATATTCTTACTATAGCATTAGTTTATGGGCCCAGAACTTTAGTGCTTGTTTTTGGAACTTTATTTTTCTAACTTTGTGGTAAAATCGAACCCCCTTTCCAGCTGTGACTCCTCGTCCTTTGCAAATTTAATTTACTGACAACAAGAGTGCCGCTGAACAGCCTCATTAAAAAACTTTTTAGGTATATATAACTGCAGTTGTTTTTAAGCGTTAAACTGAAACGAACTTCCCACTAAAGCCTCGCAGTCAAGGTTAAAAACGGTTGTCAGTGCTTAGTACAGGTTGACCTGATGAGAGGGGCTCAGGGATTATTCCCATGTAAAGACAGAAGTTTTCCCCCCACTCCCTGCTTGTTACCCGCCGGGCCGCTCTGAGGCCCCCTGGTGGCAGGGTAATTAAAGTACCATGGCCCAGCCAAGCTGCAGTAACATTCCCAAATCCACAGAGAATGACCGGAGCCGTGGGTGCTCCTAATCCTGTTTGCGGCCATCGGGAACTACTCCAGTCCCAGCCGGAAGACGGGGAGGTCGGAGACGGGGAACAATGGCCCAGCAGAGGGAGAGGGAACAAGGGAGGGTGGGAAGGAGCGAGAGGGACGGCGAACCTGTATTCACCCTCGCTCCACGGCTCCCTGTGTTTTACCGCTTTTGTTGGTGAAAAACAATCTGCTGAACCTCCCCTCTTCTCTTTTGCTATTGTCACGGCATATCTGACAGGCTCGGCCTCCATTTTTGTCATTCAGTCAGTTCATTGAACAGGAAGAGGGCATGGCAGTACACAGCTCAGCAAATGGTCGAGCGACTGTGGTCAATTCTCATCCATAGTCACACACCAGAGCTCCCTCAAGACTAACGTTGCACAAGTTCACGGATGCTGTGGATGCAGCTTGAATAGCACCAGCTGACCTACAATAGATTATCCCCTTAACATTGGCGTTCAAAGCAGAATTTGTGTTGCCTCGCATGACCTGCCCTTTATCTTAACAAGCTGAACTCATGAAATGCTCTCTCTCTCGCTCTCTCTCTCTCTCTCTCCAGCTCATACGGACAATAATCCTCTACCTTGGGAAGACAGAGCAGGAGAGAAAAGGGCACAGTGGTAATCCAGCCTGCAGGTTTCTCCCCTCTCTTCAGGGGGTTCAGAGCGGCCCCGCCCTCCACTGAACGCCCCAGCACCTACCCCTTAAAAAAATCCAATTAGACTCCTTCATTAACAAACCCAGCAGGAGCGGCACAAACAGGGCCCTGTGCACATGCTCAAACGAACACACATGAGCGGCGACCTGCACCTGTGCGTTCTCCCACGCTGCGAGGTGCAGACAGGGCCGAGGGCGCCGCCGAGGCTTTTGGGAGTTCCTTGACTTCATTTCCGACGAGGCCGCTGAAAAACTTCATGCAAAGGCCCGGCTCCGCACAGGCCGGGCTCTGTGCTCGGTTTTCCATGATGCGATGTCCCCAGCGGACAGACACAACACTGTGTCTCACTGTGACACCCTATTACAGCAAGTGCACTACCTCACTGCTCAGGAAGCCGCTGCTCACACTCGCCACCCACTGACTGACTGCACTAGCAGAGGATATAAAACAGTGCCCGGTGAAAAATCTCCGAAGTCCTCCTTGCCCTGTCTCCAGAGCGCTCTTCAGCCACCGCCTAGCTGCAGCAAATTCAAATGAAACCTGCTTTAAATTAACATTTAAAAAGGCAGCTTTGATGGGATAAATTAAAACTGAAAAACCCACCAAAAAAAACTGGGGTTGAAGAGCAAATCTGCTGCTTTTTTTATGCTTTTATGTCAGTTTTTATTTCAGAATGATAGCTGCTAATTAATTGTTTCTGGGAGCGCGTTGCTGGCTCAGTTGTTTATCCATGACTGGAGACGGGCTGCAGAAAAACAGGCTGAGACAAGGAAAATCATGTCAGTGAGTTCCACCAAAGCGCTCTCAGCCTTCACTCCTACTTCCAGCCTCCACGCTCTGGTTCCTCCGGTCAGGACAAATAATTACAGGCGTCATTTATTCCAACACCACTGCGCTGTTGCGGGAAATCCAGTGTAATTAGGAATAACTGTAAATGTCTTAATTGCTTTTGCTGAACCGTAGCGAACTGCGTGTCTTTTTTGGATTGTTTCTGATGCTTTGTGCTCGTCTCGGCTTAAAAAAAAAAAAAAACAGAAAACAATAACTTGCTTGCAAATAAAGCTCGACCGCAGTGCTTGTGTTCTAATGAGAGAAAGTTCTGCTGCTTTGGCGAACGTCTCAGCTGCTTTGTCAGGTCCAAGAAATCCTGCAGCGTACAGTGCGTCCAGCCTGGGCCTGGCAGAGGGAGCAGGGTGCGGAGTAACATGGGTTGGGAAGTTGCTGGTGAGATGGCAGGTTGGCAGTTGGCTACGAGCTGGAATCCACAACCGGTGCTAGCCAGAGTAAACTGTGCCTGGCAGGCCATCACCAGGCATACATACACCCACCCTGCTCTGCCCTTGTGTCGCACTCCAACACACTGACAGCCCAAACAGGAGTGGAAAACATGTGTGCACATAAAGAAGTCAGAAGGGAGAGACGTGCACATAGACGCTCTGTTGTTTCTACAGTGTGGGATACAAAATGCTTTTTTTTCCTCAGCACCTTTAATCCAAACTGACACATCGCTGCAAAAACACAGGGGAGCGTTTATCTGACGTTTCCTGATTAATTGTAATTGGTAAAGCTTGTGGTGTAACTTTGCCTCCCGTGCTTTTTGTCTAGGGCGTCAGGTTAAGTAAACTTCAGGCGATGCAATATTCACGAGTGCAGTTTGCAGCAGTTGAATGTACACCATAACTAACAACGTGAACAAGAATTAACAGGTATTTTAAATAAAAGAGGATATAAATATGGATATAATCATCATAGCTATAATAGTATAGTTTATTCTGTTTATATAGTAGCATATTATATATATACTCTACTGTAAATAATGCACTTTACTGCTGCTTGTGCATCTAATTAGATGCTAAAGTGCATTTGTTTTCTTAATACTCTAAAGTTAACTCTAATCTGTGACACTAATTGCATTTGTCACATATACAAATATTTTATAAAACAGCAAAATAAAACTGCAGGGAGAACTAAGATGCTATTATTCCCTTAACTGTCTAAATAAATAAACACAGAATTCACAAAATATAGTCACTAATTGCATCTGTCACATACAAATCTCTAAAACAGTGAAATAAAACTCTTTTAGTGCCTTTAAATGTGTTGAATTGATATGTTGGATGCACCAGATTTGAAAATTTTATAATGAAAATAAAGTTGAATCTAGTCTAATTTGATAAAATAAAATAATTTAAGTTAAGTTATAATAGTAATGGGTAATGATTGTACATTTCAGATTCTTAAACGGGAGATTAAAGCACAACTTCTTCCACATCATGAGTTCTTCTTTTTCCTTTTTCTTTTTTTTTTTTTGCCTCCTCACTTTTTAATTCGTCCATCTCCGTGTGTCAGAGCACAAAGGGCGCTGGTCCTCCTCCGTCTGAGGAGCTCGCTCCCTCTCGGCAGCAAACCCCCACATTCCAGGAGAAATCGCAGAATCAACAGGCATGAAATTCATTTCTCACATGGCCGCATCTGTGCCTCCTAATCATAACCTGGACTGACAATTCAATCCCGTACTCCATCGCCTGCTTCCTCCTCCCACTCTGCCTCCCCCCTGCTCCTCCCTCGCCTCCCACCGCCTCCTTCGGCCTCCCTAATTGCATCGCACCAGCAACCCCTCCCCCTCCCCTCCCCCACCTCATTAGGGCGCAGCAAAAAAAACAATTAACAACGCCAACTATAATTACAGTAATGACCGTAAGGGAGTTAGTGACCTGGTTCCTCGCCACGACTCCGTCCAGCCAACCTCCCCACCTTCTGGGCTGCCAGATGAAGAGCAAGGTGGGGTGGGGTTTGGGTACCGGACGTGGTGTCAGGGTCAGTCCGAGCTGACTGACTAATGGCTGGTCAGGGCTGGTGATTAGGCTGTAAGAGGCTGAGGAGGGGGGAGTCCAGTTTGGTCCCCTGGCGAGACATGTTTTCTGTGCTGTTGTAGCGGCGGCTGGGGCCCCAAACACTCCAATTCATCGTCTGTGTGCCTAGAAATATGTGAGAGTGATGAATGTGTAAGTTCAGGTAAATGACTGAATTAGAGTAATGGCTGATTACAGCAATTTACCCTCAGCACTGCCAGGAATATGCATTCCAGGCTGCAGCCGCGCGGCGCTGGCTAATCCCAGATCCTCGGCCTGCATGTGAGGGAGCAGGAGGGATGAGAGCGCTGCTAGCTGTGGTCACTGCGAGCCCTTCACGGACGAGAGGGCGCAGCCAACCCTAAAAGCCTCGACTTGATGCAAAATAGACCTGTGGGAATAGAAAAAGATGATGCATGAA
Organism: Stegastes partitus; assembly: GCF_000690725.1. Taxonomy (NCBI): domain Eukaryota; kingdom Metazoa; phylum Chordata; class Actinopteri; family Pomacentridae; genus Stegastes; species Stegastes partitus. The sequence goes on from NW_007578366.1 coordinate 202,114, forward strand.
AGGAAACTTGGTTAAGCCCACCTTTGAAGAGAAGAGGTGTTGGCTGAATGACGCAGGGCAGAAAAGTAAAATAAATTCAGTATCTGATATTTAATATGCTAAACATCTCTATCTGAAATGTCAGTGATAATCCACCTAATGCACAGGAAGTATGTGTGCACACAGCTCATGTAAATACAGCAACCGGGTCATCCAGGAGCTTGAAACCACCAAAGAACTCATTACATGAACACCAAACTGAACAGACTTTGACTCACAAGTCGTTTTGAAGCTTAGTCATAACATAATGCTGCACTCAAGACTGTTAAATCAGCAGCAAACATGTCAGTTTTCACTGTTGTGTGTACTGAAGTGCATTGAATGATGATACAGCTGCGTAGCTTAGAAAAAAGTGAACGCACCACTCAGCGACTATACATGTTTCAACTGAAGTAAAAGAAATGATTCCAATTCATTCTTCCAATTCAACTGTTTGCATTTTGTTTGTGAAGGCTCAATAACTCAAGTTCCAAAAGACAGAGAGAATAATTCTAGTTTGCTTAAACCTGACTCATTTACATAGATTCTATATAAAAGATGGACGTAGAAAAGTTCTTACCCTGCATTCTGTCTATCAGACAGCAGGGGGCGACTCCTCTGGTTGCAAAAAGAAGTCAAATTATATAGCAGTCTATGACAAAATGACCCAACTTCTCACTTGATTTTCTACCTCAATAAACATTTTCTTAATGAGTTTAAGGTCTCAATTGCTAATTTCAATACTTTCTAAACACATCGTGATGCTAATTTTGCTAGCTATGGTTCCAGTTTAAGGGAAATAGATGATAAATCAGCATATGTGGAGGGACTCTTTTTTGATTTGCAGATGATTGCTGAATCAACGTGAGTAGTGTGTATGTTTTCAACAAGCATCATAGCAACAGTCCATGAACCAGCCTGTGCGTATTTACCATATATGTGGTCATTTTAGTGCTAACTTTGCACATGCATTTTCCATTCTGGACATGCAGGTAACTAAAGATTGACACAAAACAGTTCATATGAGGGCAAGCAGCTCAAGCCTCCTGCAGTTTCTCAAATAAACAAGACTTTTTACATGAATCATTTCATGTGCTTGTCTCTGCACAGCTGACTGAGCAGGAAAGCTTGCTGTGAAGCGTTGGGACCTGTTGAAGCCAAGTCGATGGATAATAGTAAGTTCAGCTGTGTAGCTGCAACAAATGACTTTTCAGCACTTTGTTTCCCCTCATCAGAGTCAGCTGCAGAAAAGACCAAGGCCGCCTCTACGTCTAGCCTTCAATTACAACAGCTAATGTGGCTATGTGAGGGCTGCTATAGTTGTGTCTCATCAGGAATAAACAGCTTTATCTGATCATACTGCTGGACACACTATGATCCAAAATTACAATGGTGGTTCATAAAGAAAATGTACAATTGTGTTGTATAATTAGCCTCAGGTAAAGAACTAAATATCCAGAAATGAAAAAAAAATTAGAAAAGAACAATTGGAGTTGTGTTCCTGTCAACTTGCAGAGTAATTAACCAGAAATTAGGATCAAAACTTGTCCTTAATAATAATGCTGTAGGGTCTTAGCAAAAATATTACTTTAGTTGAATTCCATAATTTATAGAACCATAATGTCTCAGCTATAATTTGATATTAAATAGATTATTCTTAATATTTAATAACAATGTAGGGTCTTGGTGCTAATTTGTGTTATAGTCTGGTAAAGTGGTATTTTATCTCATTTTTGTAGAGTTTTAGTCCCAAATTTGTAAGATAAGCAGATAAAATTGCACCAAAACAACACAATAGGGTCTCGACACTGATATTTAAACTTTATTTGTTAATTTCTTAACACCAGTCTTATATTTTTTAGTTGTTTTTTTTTACTGTAAAGCACTTCGCTGTCTCGAATGTTCCATTTAAAAAACAGCGACTTGACTTGACACCTGGAGTCTCTGTCATCCATCTGCAGAGTTAGTTAATAAAATCTGCACTGTGTGCGTCGTATAATTTTATTTCTGCAATTCAGCAACTTGCAGCCACTCTGTGTTTACCTTGAGTCAGGCTCGAAATGATTCATGTGAATGCGAGCCCTGATGTAGTGCGTTTCCCCCCAATCTGCACAACAGGGGTGTTGAGCGCAAAGTTAGCGCGACACATGGGGCCAAAATAGCCCACGTTTATGGGAAACGCGCCAGCTTGAAATAAACTGGCATTATCCTTTAAGAACTGCACTGCAGAGGTGCTAATAAACCACCTCTCTTCTGACATCTGGCAGATGTTTGTGACGGCGATCGTGGTAAGTCTGCCGTACCGTATTGTACAACACACTACTGTACGGAGCCTGATCAAAGGCTGCACGGGTCCATTAGCGTGTCTTTGTGTGTGCAGAGGGTGTAGTGTAGCATGCGTCAGTGCAGGCCGGGGTGAGGGTGCTCTGGCAGTCTGGCAGCGCTGTACTCCAGGCCCCTCGCTCCCTGGATTAATGCCGATTGTTTGGGAATGACTCGGAGCACCGGACCACACAAGGAGAGCGAAGGGGGAACACCGACCTGCAGCAGAGGGGAGTCCGCTGAGGCTTTTTTAGCTCCCTTCTACTTCTTCTCACTGCTTCCTCTCCATCCACTGCACATTTCAGTTTTTCTGTTCACCTTTTTCACTCCCCAACGCGCTGCACTCGTGCCTCTGCTTTCCTGAGGTCAAGATGAAACGATATCTCTCCGACTGCAGCTACGCTACCTGCCCTACCGACTACACGCGTGTGGGAGTCTGCACGTATGTACATGTATGTTTGCAGTGTTCTGTGGGAGGTCTAAAGCACAGTGTGGGAGGACGCTCGGGGAGGGATACGAAGAGGACAACAATTCATCAAAAAACGCAGACGCTGGCTTCAATTAGCTGAACTCTGACTATGTGCGTTGCTGTTTTTTTTTTTTTTGAGTGAGTCATTAAAGATGGCCAGTGTTTTGCAGCGGTGTACATTCCTGCCAAGGGCTGCTTTGTAAACACGGGGACGCATCCCAAATATACTTCTCTGCAGCGTAATCAGTTCAAGCGACACTCTCCCAACATCCACCGACGACAAGGGGAGGATGCTGACTGGGAGCCTGCTCGGCCCTACGGCTCAAATTATGCAAGGAAAGAGGAGAGAATAAAACACAGGAGCTGGCAATGACAGGAGACACGAGACTGACAGCTGTGTTTATGGAGCAGGGTGTGGGAGGCTGGAGCCCTGCGGATTCACTCCATCCAGAAAAATGGCTCCCATGACCTGCCCAGATGCTCGCTGTGACTCGATAGCATTCATGTGGGTGCGCCTTATAAATCAAACAGGAGCTTGATATCAAATGCGTTTTATTCACTGTCTGGAACGGGTGAACTCCGTCTGGGACGGTCGGCTTCGGTTTCCCAAAGGACGAGCCGAGTACAGAGTGTGTGTGTGTAGTCGTTGTGGTGGAGTGTAATCCGATTGAGCCAGAGTTTGTCTTTTAACTGTGAGATGAAAAAGAAAACAAGACAGAAAGCTCTCGAGGGTAAAATGTCTGAGAAGAGTGTGAGTGTCTGCGACTGACTGGTGTGTTCACAGCTGAGTAACTATTGTGATTTTTTAGAGCCTCCGCATCGGCGGCGACGTGGTCGGCGGTTTTATGTTTTCAGGTTGTTGGTTCATGAGTCTCTCACATTCTCATGAAGGCAGTATCTTAAGAACACATTGAGGGAATTTCCTTAAATTTGGCACTAATGTTCTAAATTTAAAAAAAGATCTGAAAAGTGAAGTCACTGCAGAAGAGGCTTCAACCTGCATTTCTTCTAGCAGCCAGCAGGAGGCGACTCCTCTGTATAGAAGTCTATGAGATAATGGTTCTATTCTAACTTGATTTTCTACCTCAGTAAACATTTTCCTAAGCAGTTTATGGTCTCAGTTGCTAGTTTCAATCGTCTGTCAATACAGCATGAGGTTTAATTTGTAAATGAATGATGACAATTGCCTCGTCCAGTTTCAAAACCCCAACCTAACAGAAGTCTACAAAGCAATGGGTGACTCAAGGATGAACTGATTAGATTTTAGGGGTCGAAGGTCAAAATCGCTGTTACCTAACGTCCGTCCTGTTCTTATAAACACAATATAGGAGGGAATTTCCTCAAATTTGACACAAATGTCCACTTGGACTTAGAGAATCAGTGGTTTCATGACCTTACAACTTTCACACAAACAGGGTCTAACAGGGTAAAATAATGAAGTGATGATGTTTTATCTCCAAAAGGTCAAAGGTCAACTTCACTGTCCCATAATGTTCATAAATCAGCACCATAACTTAGGAACAGATGGAACAATTATGACCTTTTTTTGTTTTTACATTTGGCTGGATTTGATTACATTAATTTCGGATGCTCACCTTGAAACTCTGGAGATAGATCTCCTGTGCTGCTGAGTTAAAGACGTAAGTTAAGCATCCACATTTTAGAATTTTTATGCTGCAAATCCACATTTGAAGAATTTTCGACTGAGATCACTTTGTAGTCTATCAGGAGAACCACACTTATAACCTTAACTTAGCACTCACGACATGTATGACATGAGTCTGGACAGACGTGGATAAAAAATGCAACAAGTGTACAATCATGATGCATTAGTTCTACTGTTATGTATATTTTCATGCTGCAGAGATGTCTTTTTAAAAAATGAACAGAAAAAGCCAAATGACATGACGTTTTCTTGTGGCCAAAGCCAAAAATGTAAAAGTAAATCTGCACCTGAGATATTTGTTATAATTTTAACACCTGCGACAGCTTCAATTAAACCACAGCAGGCGTTTTAACAGCACATGTTTGAATTTGTAATACCAGGAAAAGCAAGTGTTAAAATGAACAGTGGCTCTATTTTAAAAAATTAAATAAAATCATCACTGAATTCATTATTTACACGTCTAATTTTTCTGCTGTCAAAACATCTCCTGTGACAAAGCTAGAGGCCTTTTTCTAATTCAACTTTTAGTTAGAAACGCTGAATTGTTCTATCTAATTATTCATACAGTTGCTTAATTAGGAATCATTTTAAGAGACATTCTTATTATTATTATTATTATTGTGGGTACACATGCAAAGAAGACAGCTCCAATGGAAGAATGTTCCAACTGAGTCAATCAACATAAAAATGTGCTTTAATTGGAGGTGATGTTCTGTTTGTTCATGTTGGTGTCGGTCACACCCCAGAATATTAAACGTCACCGCAGAAAACATCAGAGTCGAGCGTCAGTTTGCGATGACTGACTGACACACTGCCTTACTTTCACACTCCGGGGAAGCTGATGGAGTCCAGATTCTTCCGACTCTCCTCGACACCGCAAGAAAAACCGAGCCGGCGTCGGTGCAGCGCTCAGCTTTCTGCTGTTTGGATTTTTTTTTTTATCCCACAGCTGCAACAAACACCAGCCTCCACTTTTTCTTTTTTTTTTTTTTTTTTGCCCACATCCCTCTTTCCTCACTCCCTCCAACTTTTTCCTTCCCCCCTCTTAAGATGCCTCCCCCACCTCCCTCAAACACACCCCCGGTCCTCCCTCTCTCCACTGCAGCTGCCAAGAATAAGACAGGCTGATGTGGGGGCCCCATGGGGGAGGCGCTGGTGAAATAGTGCTTCTCCAGCCTGAGCTCTCACTCTGCTGAATTCAGCCACTTGGCTCTGTTTATTTAATATTCAGTCAGCTGTGGGGAGTGGGGTTAGCCACAGCTTATAAAACTCAGTCAGCATGACCAAGATATAACCCCCCCTCCCCCCCTCATTCTTCAGCAACCACACACACTCACACACATGATACATACATGAACACACACCCTGCTGGACCTTTTGGGTTTCATCACACAAAGGGGGAAAACACACTGACTTCTCCGTGTCATGTGTGTTATCATTTTCACGCAATTATAATAACAATAATGTTTTCACAGTTTAAAATAAAGTTATCAAGACAAATTTTGACGTGCAGGAGGTTTAAGATTTAGTTTTAAGATGTCTAAATCACATTACAGGAACGTTACAAAACGTCATCTGAGGCCTCGATAACATCGAGAAGAAAAAAAAAATGTGTTGTGAATGTTCTTCTTTTGTCATCATGGAACATTGTGGGAACTTTTGATAGACGTTTAAAATGTGTTCCCTCAACAACATCCCCACAGCATCCTCAGAACATTGCAGGCAGAATGTTCCACCTTCGTTAATATATCGCAGTACATCAGCATTGTGTCATCTGAGGCCTCGAAAACGTTTCTTGAATGTTGGTTTATGAGTTCTTTTGTTATCAAGGAACATTGTGGGAACGTTTGAGATATTCTGTGTTGCATCCCCAGAACATTGCAGGCAGAATGTTCCACCTCTGTAATTATGTCACATTACAGGAACGTTTTGTAAAAAATCATCTGAGGCCTCGATAGCATCTGCAAACATTTTTTGAACGTTGATTTGAGAGCGTTCCTCCTTCGTGTTCCTGAAACATTATAATAACTTCACCGAAATATTACTGGAAACTGAAACAGTCTGAAAACTTTCTTTCAAAACATTTTCTTTAAAAAAAAAATCCTTCAAACCTGCAGGTAATGTTTTCCAATGTTGTGGGAACGTTCCCCGTCAGACAAGGTTTTAAATGTACCCGGTTTCCAACCTACACGTGGACGTATAAACAAATAAAATAACCTTACAATCAGCTCTGTACTGAACAGTTAGTCAGTTCAGGGATGCCCACTGTGGCCACCAAGTAAAATCTGGAAATCACACATGGATGATTTGCTGCAGAGAAAGAAGTTATGTGCAGCCTTTCTTTTTTTTTATTTATTTCGTCGTTATGTAAACTATAACACTTTCTCCTCCCTGCACATCAAAGGTGAACTCGAGGATGTAATGAGCTTAACTTTTTGACTGGTATTAAGAAACAAAGCAGGAAACCGAAGGCGGGGGGGTGGAAGCACATGAGTTCAGAAGATCTCTAAAGTGGACAAATATGGATTTGTGTATGAGCGAGGCGGGGGGAGGTGGGATCTTAATAATTCTCCCAGCAGCTCCATACTCACTCTGCCCTGCTGGGCCCGATCCCAGCATGCTCCATCTCTGCCTCGACTGGAAGGCTCCATGGCAACCTCCGGGGTCAGAGGTCGAGGAGAAAGGTTGCTTTTATCTGCTAATGAGGTCGGTACCTGGGGCTCCGTGTCTCTCCGCCTCTGTCTCCTCTTGTGTAAGGCGAAGGCGGGGGGGGCTCGGCCGGCTTTGAATGCCGACCGAGTGACACCAATGCCATCTTCGCTCATCTCTGAGTCTTGGCATGCGGTGGGAGGGTCTTGCTAGGTGCTGCCGTACAGACAAATGGCTCAAAAATTGCTGTCCCCCAGTCTGGCTCCTCATTGTGAAGCGAGTGTTCACATGCAAATCGACACAATCGCCCCACCAAGCCCATTGGATGGTGCCGAGCTGCACCTTTCGCTTCAGGAGTTTGATGGATTGCCCGCGCGCCAACACGGTTTGTGCTTACTGTTAAAGTGGCCCTTGATTGATGCCGTGTTGTTTTTTTGTTTCTTACGCACAAAATCAGCCACGCCGACAGAGTAGCGACAGGGCGGTCAAACAAACCGTACGATTAACATTCATCTTTTTTTTTTTTTTTTAGAATCGCCAGTGAAAGGTCGGTGTACTTTCTGAATTATGGGCTGCTTAGAACAAGCCGGTGTTGAATGAAGCTGCTGGAAAACACACTTCCCTCCAGTCTCACTATATCACACAAGGCTCATTGGCCCATGTGCCCCTTCAATGGGGCAAACAGGCACCCTCACCAGCTCGTCCACACCCCCTCGCTCTCGCTCACACGCCCCCTGTCATGTTCGCGGGACTGAGAAAGGAGTCCATTAACTCTGATTTAGTGGCAGTGTCATGCGGTCCCCTTTGTGAGGTGGTGACATTCAGTGAATAGGAATCAGAATTTGCTCCCCCTCCTCTCCTCCTCCTCCTCCTCCATCTTTTTCCTCCTCTTGGCTCCAACGCTCGGGGTAATGTGGAGGAGTTTGTATGGCTCCGGTGGGAGTGTGAGGGCTTCGGAGTTGTGGCTGGTGGTGGAGGTGGGGGTGGATTGAGAAGGGTTTTTTTTTTGCTGCCACATGTCTGTGAGTGGCGGACTCTTTGTGCCTGGGCCAGCCTGTTTGTTTAGCCTTTCCTCAGAGAGCCGCCTCACACATCGGTGCCTCGTACAGAGACGAAGGAGCCAGAAAAATAGGTTCAGGATCACGGTGGAGTTGTGTCCCTGTTGGATAATTCCAGCTTTGATCAACTTGGAGCTTATGGTTTGGCCAGTTACAAAGATGGTGTAGTCAAGCTGTGCCATCTGGGAGCTTGTAATTAAAAATAGGTCTCATAGAACAAATCAAATCGAGTTTATTTATAGGACACATAACCTGAGTCCACCACAGTACAGGTTATCAGACAGGCATCAACTAAAATATGTGAAAAACAAAAAGCCAGACAGGATAAAGACTAAAGTAAAACAAAATACAAAACACTAAAATTTAAGACAAAGCAGTAGAACAGCTTGTAAGATCAAATTTTACAATGAAATACATATAAAATTCTAACATATTAGGACTTCTAACAGCAGCCAAAAGCCACTTAAAACACCAGATTTTTCTTAAAAATGTCAGTGGAGTAGGATAAGCAGTTAAATGTTCTGATCCAGTGAGAATATTTGTATGTTCCCAAAGCGTTCTGAGAAAGTTCTGCGAGAAATTTTCCCACTGCTTCCCACAATGTTCCTCTTAAAGGCCTGACAACGAAAGACGTTCTAAAAATGTTTAGTGGTAACACTGTTAGAACGTTATGCCTTAAAATTTTCAAAACTAAATGTTGCTCTGAAATTGTTCTTCTTTTGCCACTATGGAACATTGTGAGAACATTTTATAGATTATGCAATGTGTTCACTCAGGAACGTCTAAGTTCTCTTTAACGTCTTAAACATTTTTTGAACATTGCATTGAGAACATCCTTCCTTTGTTATCTTGTAGAAGAACGTTCTGTAAGGCGTTCCCTCAACAAAAAAGGCAAAACGTTCCACCTATAATAGAACAGATAGTCATGTGAGGCCTCGATAACATCTAGAAAACGTTGTTTGAATGTTGTATTGACGTGTTCCTACTAACAATGTCAATGTTGACATTTGTAGCAACTTCACAGAAACATCACCGGAAATGAAATATTCCTAAAAGGTTTTTTTAACATTTGATTAAACATTTTCTTTAAAAAAAAAAATGTATTTAAAAGAACCTTGAAATCAGTTCTGTGTTGCAGAGGTGCTGCTACAGGTGAGATGCTTTCTGTTTTTCTGGTGCTAGAATCTTGCAGATGAGATGGAGTTACAGTAATCCAGGCTTGAGGAACTTTAACAAGCAGGAAATAAATTCTAAGGGAACTGCTAAGTTGGTCACTTTTTTTTAGACAAAACAAAGGTGAAGAAATGAGTGAAATTCTGGCATTTTCTGTTGTAGCGATGTTGCCATGTTCACAAACCTCCAAAGTTCCAAAGTAAGTGAAAAAAATGTAAACATTTGCACCCATACGGCCCAAATCAAGCGTTTTTTAAACAGAGAAACTCAGGATTATTGCAGGATTACAAACACCGACTTGTGAAGCAACTGATGCAGGAAGTCCACGTGCCTCTGGGGGGAAAAAAAGGTTATTTCTTAGGGAGGAATCAAACTGTCAGTTCCTTTGGCAACACAGATAAAACACAAATGAAAGATAAAAGGCAGGTGATGTAATGCGTAGTGCGATTTTTATCAGTATCATTCCAAAAAAGCTAAAGGCTGAAAGATTTATCATGCAATATTTAAACGTTGCAGACAGCTGCATCTGGAATAATCCTGTAAGTTTGTGAGATTTCCACCTCACAAATAAGTCACGGCGAGTTCTTTTGCTTTCAAATGCAGCGTGACTCATTGTTGAAAATTTATCGCGCAACTATAACTCATCAGCTATCATCAATCAGGGATGTCATATTAGGATATAAAAGTTGGACGTAAAAGGTATCTCTGTCTTTGAGCGGGGTTTAGACGTGGACTGAGTTGGGTTTGAGCTCGCCGCACATCTGTTAGCGCCCGGCGGCTTGATGCTCGTGACCTCTGCCGGGTCCGGCGGCCTGTTTGTACCTCGATGAGCATCCAGGAGGGCAGAGAGGTCAGGCTTCATTATTCTAGCCCGCTCTCTGGAAAAACAAAATAAGAAAATATTTACACAAACAGGAAGCTCTCCTAATGATTGGAAACATGTTGGCTGCTCCTCCCCCCAGAATATCTGTGTCTTACCACGTGTGCACTGAATGGATGATATTTATGTCAGAAGAGAAAACCAGCATTCCAGGTCTGATTTCAGGAGGAGTTAAGCCTTCTTCTTCTTCTTCTTCTGACATTAAAGTCTGCACGGTGGAATGTTTCATCCCAAACTGAAAGCCCATTAATGTTGCAGAGTCTCGGCTTCCCCGCGGCCACGTTAGATCAACCATAATAAGTTGCGAGTTTATGGACCTTTGCTCCCCAAATGTCTACCATGTTGCTAATTGCGTACATCTGTGCCTGGTGTTTTTGATGTTTTGTCTCAAAGTGCAGCTGTCCGTTCCGTTTCCAACAGCCTCCGGTTAAAAGTGGCATGGCCCTCCGTTATCTGTGTCCAGCCCTTTAATAGCAGCCATGCACATGGGTTCTGTGATTCACCGGGACAACAAAGTCTGCACAGCGAGGCTTGAACGTCAAAAACCCACTAGGAAAATCTGAAGCTGTTCGCTGGTTTTATTTAGACTCTAATATCTAGCAGACACTTCTATGTTTGTGCAGGTTTGGCACAAGTAAGCAGTGTCTTAAAAACAAATAATTTAAAGTATCAAGGTAAGTTCTATCATGTGTTTAAAAAAAACTGTGCTTGGTCCTGAAATCACGGCACAGACGCTAAATATGCATTCACAAGTGAACAAAACATTAAAAAATAAGATAAATGTGAGAGTTTGTCGAACTGGAAACACAACTTGAAGCACAGATACAGTTGCACTACACAAAACATCAATCTTCAAGTCATTTTTATTCATTATTGGGTCGTAAAAGCCAACTACAAGAGTCAATAACCAGTTTCTAGTCATTCATCCAGCTACGAAATTCTAAAAAATATCTGCACATACCGATCTACAGAAAGAAAGAGATGGAGAGATCGTGTCCACACATTTCTCTTCATCTAATGTATGTATCGACTTTTTTTTATCAGTGAAAGATATGCGGATGTCTGTCTATCTGCACAAAAACAGACACAAACAGCATCCATCTACATGAAAAGTATTAAAATAGTTGCATTTAAACTGACTTTTCTACCTCTCGTGGTGTACTTTTCATTTTGTCGGATTTGTACAAGAACAGTAAGTCCTAGAAACAAACTCTGAGTGTTCATTTGTAGTAGAAATGTGTGTTTTACTTGTATGAAAACAGGATTAATCTCATTCTAATATGTTTAGTCAAGAAAATCCTGTTAGGTTGTACCGAGATCTTTCAATATCTAAACAATGTGTTTTTGTTGCGATGCTAAAAACTGAATGATCTACAACAATGTATGTAACAGTTAGAAAATGGTTAAAAATGACTATAAGTGAGATATTTTTTCACTTGTTTTGTAAAGACACAGACTTGAGAAGAGTTTCTTTACGATATATTGTAAGATGATATCACTCTTCACTCGTAGACCAACGACCTCAACCTGAGACGTTGCTGCCATTAACTTTAAAAGGTTAACAGGATCCCAACCATCCACGCATCTCAAGTCTGCCTGATTCTTTTTGCCTTTATTTGGTGTTTTGTTTCTCCTCGTTTGACATTTAGGCCAACGTTAGCCCACGTGCTCATTTCCTACGCACCGTTTTGTTGAATTCAGTCCTACAAATTGACATTTTCTCTTTCCGTCTGAAGCTGTTTTTGTTTGTAAGTCTCCCTGGAAAACAGATTTGAAATCCCAAAGTGGATTTCAAACAGTTTATTTAACCGCACTCTCGAGAAAGTTTTGCGACGAGCTTCTTCAAGTTTGTTTATATGCGATAGCGGCGGCTTTTTTTCCCTGCTGCACGGTGTCCTGCAGGGCCATCAGAGGACAGATCAGCAGCAGTGTGTGCTGTGTGTTCGCCACTGAAACCTGATCTTGAGTAATTGTCAGGATAAGGCGAGGGATTGACCTCTGCCATGAACCATATTTTCTGAAACAACACACACTTGAGCTGGCTTTGAAATAGCCTCTGCTCCAGCACCGGAGTGGCCCGCGAGGAAGCCAGTCATCAAGTTTTCAGTGTAACTAAACAAAGCCTGTGGTAATTTCATTCGCTCACTCTTACACCCTCAGATAGCCGGTGCCATCTGCTCTCCCAGCCTCCGTCCCTCTGCTGGCCATGACATCACACGCCAGCAATGCGAGGCATGAGTTCATCTGGACATGCAGGATGTTCCCCACTAACTCGTAAAGCGGGGCCTTGTTTTGCACTGGAGCCCTGTTTCTCATTCCCATTTAATAGAATCAGCTCTTCCCCCTTCTATTCATCGATTAAAGCATTTAATAAATCAATTCTATGGTTGTCTCTTCATTGTTGGGCCTCAAAGCAAATGTGGTCATTGTTGCTGTACAGAAGAATCCAAGCCCCTTGTGTTCGGATTCGTGGAAAATGTTACACACTCGTGTTGTACTCCAACTCCAAGCACACATCTCTGCCTCCACAGTCTCTACATCCCCCTCAACAACAACGTCCAGACTCGCTGTTTGTGTCTGCCGTGTTGTGACAGCTCGGATCCTGCAGCGTTCAGCACACATTCCTTTCATCCCAGATCCCCCAGGGGTCGGCCCCACCTCTGCCAATCGCTGCCCCGTTGTGAGGGAATCAGACAGATGCACGATCCGGCAGATGGTCGGCAAGTCCACGGTCAAATGACATCCACGTCCCCGCAACTGGTGTCTCAACGGGCAGCCGCCAATGATTCCCATCAGAAATTCTGCATCGCTCCGGCCTTAAAAAGTTTAGGAATCTGGTTTGGAGAAAACTATGTCAACTTGTGTGCCTTCAGTGTGCTGCCGCAGGGTAATTGAATTTGGATCAAAGACATTCATGTCTTTCAAAAAGGTCTAGAGGGCTGCTCAGTTTTTAGTAATAACAGAAACGCTTCCGGCGTTGACCTCCGCTGCCCCCTTTCTACCTTTCTCTCCCCCTCTCTGCCCTCGGACTGAAATCCCTGCTTTGAAGGGCTCAGCCTGTTGCAGTCACTTAGTCTGACGGAGAGACAGAAAGAGGGAGAGAGAAAGATGTTTTTGGGGGGGATTTCTTAACCTGTAACCAGTTTATCCTGCACACCAGGAGAATACAACTTCTTAAAATCAAATAGGTGGAACTGACAATACATAAACTCTCAGTATGATAATGAACAAGATCATCAGTTATCTAATAATAGATTTTTCTCTTTAAATACAAGACGATTGATTGTTAAATGAAACTGAGTTGCTCTAAAAACTTTATATTCAACTGAATTTAATGACACACCTAGTGGTTTACTGTTCAGGTGTTAAATTTATGTTTTCATGAAGACTTTCTCCATACAAAGCTAAATGCAGGGAAAAGGTCCAGTCAAAGCAGAGAGAGACATATATATATATATATATATGTACATATGGTTTGATAGTATAATTATTTTAAATGGTGCTGTGTGACGTTTCTGTTCACTGTAATAACTGGTGAAAGTCTGCCCCCTTGTGTTTGAAATAGTCCTTACATTCAAAAGTTGCTCTTGGCTGCCAAATCAAGCTTTTCACCCTGTTAACGTGTTCAAATGGTGTTTTTTAAAATACGCTAGAAGACATTTAATCTTCAAAATAAGCAGTTAACATCATAGCTGAGCCTTTCCACCAAGAAAATGCAGCGTAGCAGATTTTATATGGATATTCGGTACCATTCTTCTTCTTTAGAACCGATTTCTGGTTTGTACTTATACAACTAAATCACTCCAATAATACAACTTGCTAGTTTTATGGTGTTTTAGCAGAGCTGTAAGAGAGCTGCTGTGCTCGAGCTGCAGCAAGCAGAATGATGTTGTCTAGAAAGAGGTGAGAACTTCATAGATCGACACATCTAAGTTACATCTATGGTGTTTTAAAGCACCGTAAGAACTTCTAAATATATGACTTTGATACACAGAGATGACTTTTTAGGGGTTTAATCAATGATTAAAGAGAGACTTTGACGTATTCTTTTGAAAAGAATGACGAAAGACTGATGTTCATTTCAAAATTCAGTTTAACAGCAAACTGAGCAGCAGTGCAGCAATTAAGTCAACTAATATAATAATTACATGAGTAATAAATACTTCAGTTTTTCCAGCAAATGATCAACATTTGAGAACACCTTCACAGATTAACGATCGACTACAGTATTTACTAGACACCAGCACAAAGCAGATGTGAGATAAGAATCACTTCCTCCTTCCAGATCTACGCAGGAGTCCGATAGTGGAGGTGAAGTGCAGCGCTGATCTCTCACACAGCGAATGTGGACCGTCCGTCTCTGTTTCTGCGTCCGCAGAGCAGACAGACGAGGATGCAGAGGTCGAGTTACTCCGTTCCTGTGACACTTCACTTGTGCATCCACTCTGCACATGTCTGGAAGTCTGCGGAGACTCTCGGGCTCCGTTAGCATGAGCGAGGGGCCCCGCGTGTCCCTCCTGATTTCCTTTTCCAAGTCCCTCCAGGTGGGCCTGGAAGGTGGAGGTCTGCTGCTCCAGAGAGATGAAGCTCTCCTGCACTTTGTCAAACTGCAAGGACGAGAGACATTTTCAGTAATGGTGGGTTTTTAAACCGATTTAAATCTGTTTGTCTACCGGACAGAGTTTAGTACCTGCTCAATGTTGGACTGAAGCAGAAGCTCCGGCCAGACGGACTCGCTGCTGCACTTCAGGCTGTTGCTGGTGTGTGTGTGGCTCCACGTTAACTCCTGTGGAACACAAACAAAGAGGATTCCTGAGTGAAGACAGCAGGAAATGATGAAGGCTGATTTTTTTTCTTGCATGAGGAGAACTTAACCTGCAGTCGTTGTGTGCTGTTGTTCAGATGAGCCTGGCAGGACTCAAGTCTGTTCCTGTGGTGAGTCAGGACTGCAAATAGAGTCTTTGACAAAGGAAAGGTGGTGTTAAAATACCAATCTGCACGATTCAGGGAGCTCAAACTAGGAGGACAACTGCTGTTAAAAACTAAAATACGCTGGAATAACTAAATATCTGACCCTACACTGTGAAGAGTTTGAATCATCCCACATGTTCTTACCTCTGCGTCTGTTTGTGCCGAGGCCACGTCCACCTGGTCTCGACTTCCCCGTTTGCTCAGCGTGACTCCAGCATGCAGCTCCTCCAGCTGGGCCCAGAGGCCATCCAGGCCCTGCAGCAAGTCCTTCACGCTGGCCTCGAAATCCTCCTGCACCTGGACCAGAGCTCGCAGGGACCCGGTCCTGTCAGAGAGGAGCGTTTGATGTCAATCCAACTGAGTTTCCAGGGAAGCAGAATACGTACACGGACTTAATGAGCCTCACCTCTGCCGCAGATAGCGGCACATGAGCTTCAGCTTGTCTGTCAGCATGGAGCCTCCGTCCACCTCCTCCAGCGTCACCTCTGATCCAACATCAGCCTTCTCTAGCGCGTGAGACACCGACTGCAGCGAGAAAGAGGGCCGAGTTCAGCGCTGCGGGTTTGTTTGGTTGGGAGCAGCAGACAGGGGAGACAAAACATTTAAATTCCTCTCGTCTGCCTGTCAGAGTTAATTCAGCGTGCGGATGACAGCAGCTCAGCGATGGTGTGTGCAGCCCGCGGCTAAAATATCTGCGCATCCCCGAGTGCAAGGTCTGATCTCGCTGATCAACATGCAAAGAGCGGCTGAAAACAAAGGCGATGACAAATATTGCCAGAGGCGGCTGTGTGTGGCAGACAGAGGGCAGTTTGCTCCTTTGAGGTGTTTTTTTTTCTCCGTCTTACCTCCAGTCTGGAGAGGAGAGCCTGGATGTGGGGCACGGAGGGGTTTGACAGGGGCTCCTGGAGGACGCACAGCAGCAGGCTGTCGGCCAGAGCGAGGGTCAGGGGAAGGTGGAGGCCTGGACTTCTTGTCGGGGGCAAACTGGAGAAACGAGGACAACACAATGAGCACGCATACTTGAAAAGATTGTGGGGGTTTTTGAGTACAATTCTTTGGTAAATTGGTATATTTATTTCCCAAATGACCTTAAAAAGTGTAACACATGTACTTTCTCAACAAAAGGGTGTATTTTATGTATGTAGATGACTAAATACTGTCATAAATCATACTGTTTATATACTGTATATATGCTCCATCTCATTTCCTATAGACTGTTAACAGTGTTCCTACTATTCATACTGCTCATACGACTATTTATCTCTACCTGTATATTTAGATTATCTATTCTGATATCGTATCCACATCTATATATTCATATCTTGGTGTTTTCATAGTGCTCTGTCCTTAGTGTTAATTCTGTTTATACTGTCAATAATGCACTTTATTGCTGTGTTTTGTTGTCTTAGTGCTCTGTGCAATAACAATAAAGTTGAATCTAATCTAACACATTAACTGCATTCGTCACATATACAAACATTTTCTAAAGCAGCAAAAAAATAAAACTGCAGGGAGAACTAAGATGCTATTAATCCCTTAATTGTCTAAATAAATAAACACATGATTGACACTAATTGAGAAACTAATTGCATCTGTCACATATACAAATATTCTCTTTTAGTGTCTTTAAGTGTGTTGAATTGGCATGTTAGATTCACCAGATTTGAAAATTCACATCTACAAAGGCTGTTCTGTGCTGTGCAGACTGGCTCATGCTATGAGGAAATAAACGCTGTAAAGTCCAGAAATGAAAACAAGGTAAAACCGTGAAAATAACAAAGCCTCACCGAGAACACTGGTTCCTCCAGTTTTCAGTCACAACCTCCTCCTCCTCCTCCTGCTGTGGCCTCTGTGGATTCTCCCCCTTGAATTCAAGCACAGTCTCTGAATAAACATGACACGATTAAACACAACAGCAGAGGAAGTGAGATCCGGTTCTTTGCGGCTCTGCTCACCTGCTCCTGTCCTGGCTGTAGGCGGCACTTCAGGGCATGGATGCAGCCTCCCAGGACGCCCCACAGCAGACACAGCAGCAGCAGAGCCCAGCAGGTGTCCAACAGTGACCCGGAGGGATGCAGCAGCGCCTCCAGCTGGCACACCAACAACACTGCACCCACCGGGGCCCAACTGTACCAGGGCCTCAGGGTCCTCAGGGTCTGGGACCACCAGGTGTGCTGGGCTTGACCTTCAGCTGGTGCTTGGTTTGAACTGGAGAGATTTGATTTAGTGATTTATATCAGACATGACACACGATTATAGAGGCAAAAAAGGAGAAAAGAAATCACACAAAATGCAAAAAGAAACCCCAAACCCTAAAATAGTGTTTAAAAATGAGCAGGATGAAGTTTAACTTATTTAATTCTACTTACTACATGTACGTACATCTCAAATCTTACTGTTTATTATTTGCCTCAAACCTTATTGTTAATAAATAATACATTAACATCGTCAAATCAATACAATTTTCGATATTATTCTTAAATGTAATGTGTTAGCTACTGGATCAACACCTTTACTGTTCTACATTATTATATTTTTTCCAAATTGTTTTTTTTTAAGTTGTTGTCTAGTTGCTTTATAGTTGTTAAAATTTTGAAATCTTCATCCAGGTTATTCCATAAATCTTCAGAGTGATAGGAGTAAATGGCTTTTTAAAATTTAGATTTACTTTTAATGTCCAATATTTCCCATATTTGCACATTCCTGAAGCTCACTAAATCAAACAAAAATGTCCAAGTATTTGTTTTGGAAAACAATATATTGACATGCTTGTTATATCCCACCACATCTACTTTCCTGATAGTAGTTTCCTGTAATATTTTTACTGGATATAATATTATATGTGCTACCCCACACTGATGTACAGTAGGTCGATACAGTATAAACTGAGCAGTATAACAAATACGAGGAATTCAGAATGTGTCTTGTCCTTCATAGGAAAGAGGCCGCTTTTGCCAAATTTGTTCTCATATATTTTATATGAGACTTCCAACTACAATCCAGTAACACACCTACAAATGTCTTTGTAGATACTCTTTCAAAGTTATAGTTATTGACATAGTTTTTGGATTATTATTTTTATATGTATTGATAGTTTATTCATGTCAAATTTACATTTTCGTCTGAGTTAAAAATATTTGTATTACACAAATCATGTATATACAATATAAACACTTGTGGTCCTAACACTGAGCCTTGTGGGACGCCACACGTAGCATTTAACAGACTTGAAACAGAGAGAAACAGCAAACAGAGAAGAACTGAAAGGAACTGTAGTAGTGGAAAACTGTCCTGCAGCCTCAAAACATGACTTAAGTTGACTCTGTTTATAGTTTTGTGAGAACTCTTTTAAACAAACTTACACTTTTACATGGCTGAAATATAAGACGCCATGTTTTTAACAGCATCACTGGACAGGAGATGGAAAGTTACAGATTTATTTTAACACTGGTGTCTTTGGAAATCAGAAGTTCTAAGTAAAGTTTGAGCTTTTAAACAATGATTTATCACACAACATGCTGTTATAATGAGCTGTTGTGTCCAGCACTCATTTGTAGTCTCTCCAGATCTCAGTTCAGGTAGACGTGACCCCCCCCCCCACTCACACATGCTGACATATTTGTGCCTAATGGAGCAGAAAAATATCTTACAACCATCATTACACACTGACTTCTCCTCCCCATAGCAGCAGATAATCAGAGAGCTGCCACTCAAAAGCAAAGACTAGCTGTTGAACGTCACAAATGTCTACTTACCCGTGTTCTGGGCTCCTCTCTGCAGGTTCTCCCTCCTTTTCCTCCTTCGCCTCCTCCATCCATTTACTGCCACAGTCCAGGCCTACCTTCCCTCCCGGCCCCGTAAGCCCCTGACTCTTGGGGTAGATGACAGTCAGCCGAGGCATGAGAGCAGCTCAGACATGCTGGTTGAAACTGCGGCCGAGCCATCGGGCGAACACAGTGCGCCTGTTCAATATGTGATTAAGTCCTGAAACGCATCAGGCTTGTTCGACTGGTTCCACTGGAAGACTTGTTTTATGTAGGCAGTGGCTCTTTCCTTTTCCCACATTCCGTCCATGCAGGAATGTGTAAAACATGCTGATGACAAATGTGCAGAGGACAAGCCCAGCTCCACCCAGGTGGACCAGCAACAGACACCTGAACAGGTCTGAACCACAAGCTATTAATAAATCAGGTGTTGCAATCTGTGCGGCCAGGAATGTGTTCTTACAAGAGAAGTTTACAAATGGGAGGGAGCCTGTTTTAAATCATTAACGGAACATAACTGAGGCTGGCTGTTCCAGCTGTAATGTTTAACACTCACAGGTTTGAGATGCTGAGGAACCAGTTTCTGCTGTCTGAGCTCGTGCTGCCATCTAGCACTTTGGAAATGAATAACAGTCAGACAAATCAAGA
Source organism: Stegastes partitus (assembly GCF_000690725.1). Lineage (NCBI taxonomy): Eukaryota > Metazoa > Chordata > Actinopteri > Pomacentridae > Stegastes > Stegastes partitus. The sequence goes on from NW_007578366.1 coordinate 221,732, forward strand.
CTCAGCTGACCTGAACGAGTGAACTGAGCTACACACCTTCATAGCAAAAAGAACAAAGGTCTTACATAGACAAACCCATGAAACTCATGAATAAACACAGACTGCATGACAAACCTTTTTCTTTTTAAAGACAGTGCCAGTCAACACGAGACTTTGAGTAAATACGTTCTGAAAGTGAAACTGAGCATAAACACATGTAACTGTGAGTTCCTTCATAACAACATAGAGTGACTTTGTGAATGAATTACTTCCCTCACTAAAAAAATCACTTTAAACTGATTATCTTTGGTCAGTTTACTGCATTTTGAAAATTCTCCCATTACCAAGATGAAATCATGTCATTTGAGGAGGCTTCTATAAAAAAAAAAGAATTTTCCACTTACCACTTAAAATGTGGAAACAGTAATCACCTTAGAGGGCATTTAAAGGATTGAAGTCCTAAAAAGGATTCATCTTTGGTCACTATGATTAGGACTGATTGTCATGACCCCCCAGCCCTTGCCTGTCTTCTCCCTCCTGTCTGCCTCTCCCTCTCTGCCCCTGTGCATCTTGGCTCTAATCAGGACAATCACCCTCAGCTGCAACTTCGGACTCACCTGCACACTATCACCACTGCTCCTATAAATACTCGGTTCATTCCACCACAAGCCACCGGATCATAGACATTACATTTGCATGTTTCTGCCAGTCTCCACTTCGCCTCTCCCTGGATTTCCCTGAGCCTGTCTGCCCCCTCTGTTTTCCCTCCTTAGTGAGTATTCCTGTTTGTGTGAGTTTTCCTGTTTTTTTGTAACTTAGAATCCGTTAGGTTTCCCCCTCCGTTCTTAGTTGGAGTTTTCTCTGGTTTTGTAGTTTTGTCCTTTTTTTTTAAAATTCTGTCTATTTGTTTCGTTCTGTTTCCCACTCTGTTTAGTCTGCACCCTTGTATTTAGTTTTCAGTTTTGTTTCTGCCTTATTAAAATCCTTTCGCACTGTACCTGCCTGTCAGCTTGATCTGTGTCTGCTCCTGGGTTCCCCGATTGCCCTTGGTTTTAAAACCCAAGCCCCTCCCACTGGGCGTACCCTTTACAGGTAAAAATACAAAAATTATACAAACATAATTTTCTACACAGTTTCCCCCCAGTTCACCCCTGTGATGGGAACCTCAGAATTCTCAGTCAGGGGACAGGGGTAGGGTTTCTCACCATAACCCATCGGCAATTCAAAGAATACTGTTCACAGGGAAAATAATAAAAAGTTGCGCATCATGTGACCAGCAACTGCGCGGGCCCATACCATCTTAAGCCGGCTGATGGTATGGCCCGGGTTTTCCCGCCAAGCATTCCAGCCAGCTGCCTACCACTGCAACGGACGGTGATGGTGTGTGTGAGTGTATGTGTGCGTGTATGGATGAGAGAGAGAAAGCATCGCTGCAAGTGTGCACCCTTGGTCACGACACTTAACAGCAGGAAGTGAAATGGAATGAGGTGTGAGTGCAGGTTATTGCAAAGTTTGTACATGGGTGTGCGTATGTGTGTGAAGACTTTCCAGGAAGAGGCGTGACTCCCGGCAACGCCAGACCTCGCCGCTCCCCAGCGCCCAGACCTCGCCGCCGCCGAGCGTCGCAGAGGTCCCGCCGCGTCCGTCACACCGGTCCTGTGTGTGGCCATTTCTGGGCGGGTCGACACCGCCACCGAGCCGGTTGCGGTTCCTGGGCGGGTCGACACCGCCACCGAGCCGATTCCTGTTCCTGGGCGGGTCGACGCCGCCACCGAGCCTGTTCCTGTTCCTGGGCGGGTCCACGCCGCCTCCGATCCTGTCTGTGTCTCCGAGCGGGTCGACGCCGTCTCACCTGATCATGTTCCGGAGCGGGTCAACGCCGTCTCACCTGATCCTGTTCCCGAGCGGTTCGACACCGTCTCAACCGCCTCGAGAAGTTGGGACCTGCCTGACCCAAATCAAGATCTTCCTGGCCAGCAGACTGCCCCAGCTTATCATGCTTCTGAGCCCCAGCCTACATTGACATCCCTTGCTCCAGAGGGGCTCCATCGTCGCCGGCTCCGGTCCGGCCCGAGTCCGGCCCCCAAAGTGGCTCAGCCTTCGCCGTCTCCAGTCCGGCACCCACAGTGCCTCTGCCGTCGCCGGCTCCAGTCCGGCCCGAGTGCCGCCCCCAGGTGGGCTCCGCCGTCGCAGGCCCGAGTCCGGCACACAGAGTAGCTCCGCCGTCGCCTTCTCCAGTCCGGCCCGAGTGCGGCCCCCACAGTGGCTCAGCCGTCGCCGGCTCCAGTCCTTCGCCGGTTGTCT
>NW_007578366.1:229624-230626 GCF_000690725.1 Stegastes partitus
GTCCGGCCCCCAGAGGGGCTTCGTCGCCGCCGGCTCTCTGCCACAGTCCGGTCCCCAGAGGGGCTCCGCCGTCGCCGGCTCTCGGCCTTCGCCGGTTGTCTGCCCGAGTCCGGACCCAGAGGGGCTCCGCCGTCGCCGGCGGCCCGAGTCCGTCTCCCGACCCACAGAGGGGCTCAGCCGTCGCCGGCTCTCGGCTCGAGTCCAGCCCCCTCGCCGCAGGGGGGCTCCGCCGTCGCCGGCTCTCTGCCAGAGCTCCAGTCTGGCCCGACTCCGGCCACCACAGTGGCTCAGCCGTCGCCGGCTCCGGTCCGGCCCCCACAGTGGCTCAGCCGTCGCCGGCTACAGTCCGGCCTGAGTGCGGCCCCCAGGGGATCTCCGCCGTCGCCGGCTCCAGTCCGGCCCGAGTCCGGCCCCCACAGTGGCTCAGCCGTCGACGGCTCCAGTCTGGCCCGACTCCAGCCCCCAGAGGGGCTCCGCTGTCGCCGGCTCTCGGCCCGAGTCCGGCCCCCTCCCCCCAGAGGGGCTCCGCCATCGCCGGCTCTCTGCCCGAGTCCGGCCCCCAGGTGGGCTCCGCCGTCGCAGGCCCGAGTCCGGCACACAGAGTAGCTCCGCCGTCGCCGGCTCAAGTCCGGCCCGAATGCGGCCCCCAGGGGGGGCTCCGCCGTTGCCGGCTCCAGTCCGGCCAGAGTGCGGCCCCCAGGGGGGCTCCGCCGTTGCCGGCTCCAGTCCGGCCTGAGTGCGGCCGCATGGTGGGCTCAGCCGTCACCGGCTCCGGTCCGGCCAGAGTCCGGCCCCCAGGTGGGCTCCGCCGTCGCCGCCCCGAGTCCGCCACCCAGAGGCGCTCAGGCGTTTCCTTCTCCAGTCCGGCCCGAGTGCGGCCCCCACAGTGGCTCAGCCGTCGCCGGCTCCAGTCCGGCCCGAGTCCGCCCCCCAGAGGGGCTCCGCCGTCGCCGGCTCCAGTCCGCCCCCCAGAGGGGCTCCGCCGTCGCCGGCTCCAGTCCG
>NW_007578366.1:231577-334675 GCF_000690725.1 Stegastes partitus
CTCGATTGTCTCCGTCCTGTCCGTTGCCGACCTCGACCCCAACCACCTGATGGGTTTCGAGGCCACAAGCCTCCAGTCCGACCCCCTGATGGGTGCCATTGCCGCTGGCCTCTGTGGCCCCGCCTGGCCATTCAGCCTCCAGGCTGTCCTCTGGAGCAGCACTGCCTACCTGTGGAGTATATATTTTTGTTTGCCTTGCTGAAAGGCTCCCAGGCTGTCCTCTGGACCTTTTGGTTTTTTGAACTGTGGTTTATGACCTGTTTCTGGACTGCCTGCCGGCTTTGTTTTTTGGTGGTTTTGTTTTTTCTCCCCCTATAGACTTCAGATTATCTGCCAGACTGTTCTGGACACCTTTTGTTTTTTTGTCCTTAGGGTCCTACGTGCAAGTTGTTTTTTCTGTTTTTTTGTTTTTTAGATCTGACACTATCTATTTAGTAATTCCCCTTTAATTAAACTACATTTATCTTAAATATTAAGGACAACCATTATGAATAAATACTGACTGTGGGTCATACCTCTGACTCCTTACATTGTGTCTGCTTGTTATGTATCCATACAGAGGAAAGTGAGAGTCCACTGACAAAACGGTGTGAAAAGCTCCTGGTGCTTCAAACTGCTGCGGTGTTGGTTGTTACGGGACGGTGAGCTCTGCTGAGTCACACAAAGGAAAGTTATCACAACTCCCGACAGGTTCAGCTGCTAATTTGATTATTGACTGAAGGAGGCACAAAGACTCTGTCTGTGTTCAGGTGTTTCAAATAATGCAGAGTAAACTCACTCCCCGTCCCCGTCTGTGTGTGTTTTAAAAGGAACGCACTGAGGAGGGTGAGCTGCCTCAAACACAACTCTGTATTTATCAGCCTCAATAGTCTAGAAGACCTGCAGAGGCTGCAGAATGATTCTTTCTTTCATGCATCATGGTGAGACACATTAGTCAGGACTGAAGAGCTTTCTGTTTTCCCCACTGACATCCTCAGGTCTGGTTCAGGTGTGATCTCCTGCCTTGTTCGCTTCCTCCACAAAATCCACCAACATGGTGTTTTTCACCAGGTTGAGACTGTCTGAACGTCTGTCTGCACCGAGGACAGCTGTGGATTTTCTTCTCATCTTCTTCATCCAAACGCTTCAAATGCAGTTCAAGCTGAAGGTGTGTCTACAGAGAGCCATCAGTGGACAAACGGAGTTTAACCCGGTTCAGCTGAATTCCTTGTTGCACCAGTTTGGTCGTCACAAATGGAGAATGTCCTCATGACAAAATAAAACCTGACAGGGAGTGGTCGTCGAGCTCGGCTTCATTGCAGACAGAGGAGCGGTTTGCAAGAGGCAGTGAGTGAAGTGATAATAAAGTAAAAATCTAAAGACAGTAAAAATTAACCTCTCTGTTGTTTGCAGGGAATGTGTCTGAGCTGCTTCAGTTATTTCCTTGTAAATCCACAGCAAACATATTTCTCTGATGTTTTTGACAAACCAGTCATTCCTGAATGAACACAAGGGAAATACAGCACAATGTTTGGCAAATTTTTAATGTATCTAATCAAGTCTTATGAAATTAAAACGATCTAAATGTCATATAATTAGTCATAGAGATGCTTAAAATACATACATGTCATACACATGTTGGGACAACTGACTTTCCTGCAGCTGTCCATTAGTTTTAATGATCAGTTTTAACATTTTTAATAATATCAACCTTAAACTTTCAAAAAGGATTTTTGAATTTTTCTAGACTACATAAAAAATTGTCAGTTTCAACTAATTGGTTATAGTTTTTCGTCATCAATGACAATTTAGTAAAGGAACAAGTATAAGTGAGTCTTTGAATAATAACAGTAACTTTAAATGTGAAACTGAAACTTGGATTGTATATCATAAATCTGCTTCAACTGCTTCTGCCTGTTCTCAGTTAATTAGCACCTTTTTTGCTTGACTTTTTGCGTGACTTTTGTGGTTTAGATGGCTTCGTTGGATGTCCTTGTGCTTGTTTCTCTGCTAGAAAAGGCAGCTGAACCACGCTGGAGGCCGAGACGTGGCCTCCACTACGGGACAGTCGGTCGATCTCTCGTCTGAGGGTTCTCTGCTGCTGTGATTGTCTCTCTGTCGTCTCCTTGAGCCTCCGAATGTCCTCCTGAGTCTCACGTCTGGTGTGATCCCGGCGCCGCTGTTTGCCCTGAATAGACACAGATTCCTTTAAACACCTCAGTGGTCAAAAATACAACCATGTTCAATGGATAAAAATAACATAATGGGTTTAAGTCTGACCCAGCATTCATTATTTTTAAACCTTTGCACTTCTTAAAGGTGCTCATTGCCCTGGATTGGCTTCCAAAATGTGTTAAATTACATCACATGTCTTGAAGCTAGTTTTCAGGAGAACTCAGCACAAATTTCCTCCTTCAGCAGATGAAGGTGAGAAAAGCCTTCTAGTGTCAAACTTTTAAGACATCATGCTGAGCAGTAAACACAGATCAATATGGCAACGTGTCAGCAACAAATACTCGAGTGCAGAGGGACTTTAGTTAGCATGAACTGAAGCTCAAGTAAAGAGGAGTGAGTTCATACTGTTGAGCAATAATGTTTTCCCAATGAATACAAGCCTAGATGCATACATGACCACTGTAGTCCCCCGCTTTTATTAATATCACATATAAAAGGAACTTAAAACAAAGATCACCTTTGCTTTCTGTCTGGCCTCGAGTTTCCGTTCCAGTCTGACCTTCTCGTCATTGAGGCTTGTCATGCTGTAGAGAAGCTGAGTGTTACGTTCGGTCACCTCAGACAGACGGTCACGCGCCTCGTCCACCTTTTCCTGAGTTTTCAGAAGAACAAATCAAAAAAAAAAAACAAACTTACAATCTAAATTATTTCTTTGTCGTGTTTTTTTAAGTAAATGCCCGAATACGTTTAAACATGGCAGAGATATGGATATCCCACAGTCAGCGTACATCCCACTGTTTGAGCTCCTTTTTAAATGCAGCTTCGAGGCGGCGTTTGTCTTGTTTGAGCTTCTCCAGCTCTCTGTTTCCTGTCTGCGTCTGCAGCGCGTCCAGATCCACCAGCCTCCCAAACTTCTGCATCATCAGCTCGTTGCACTTTCCTTCCATCTCTACACCAACAGACACACAAACACAGCAGAACACACAGATTATGAAGGTTCAGTGGCTGAATTTAAGAACCAGCCAAAAACTAAAATCTGGATAATGACCATCTTTTTTGTTTTCCCTGCTGTGTGTTTATCTAAACTTCTCACTTCGTGTCTTTACAAATCATGGCAGGTTTCAGGTTGAACTGGATGGCAGTTTGAGCTCCTCCAGACTGAGGTTGTTGCTCGATGTGGGTCTTACCTGTGATCTCGGTAGCCATGTCTTCGAGGTTGCGGTTTAGCCTGGTGTACTTCTGCTTAGCTTCAACGTACAGATCATTCTGTTGTTTATTGTCCACCTTCAGCTGCTTGATACATTCCTGCAGTTTTTCAATCTCCATTCTGTCCAGCACCATGACCTCGCCCAGGTCTGATGGCACCAAGTTCTTACTGCTCACTTGAATCTGGAGGACGGAGAGGGTGGAAGGACGAGAATGGACGGAGAGCAAGTGGCAGGGGATGAGTACAAGTCGAGACATAGTTGTGTAGCACCACATAAACTTTTTAAACATGCCAATATTACAATAAAAATCTTGTTTATTCAAAATCCATATAAAATCATTTTTCATTTGTGCACAAAATAATGACATTTCGATTAATTTTTATTTATTTTTTATTTTTTTAATTAAACTTAAATTTCTATTACCAGATTTAAAAATTAATACCTACTGCCGAAATCTAAATTAGAAAATACATTTTTGGTGTATTTTGTAAAATGAAACTGACTCTCCATTCTAAACTAAAACATAAAACGGTGACAGAGCTGCACAACAATGTAAAATTAATTATTTTGACATCACGATGCCAAAAATCCACTGGTTCCAGCTTCTCAGAATGGTATATTTGCTGATCATTATCTTCTCCTAATTCGCTGAATATTATCATGCTATGTCCGTACAGGTGCCCAGCTCACATGTATTTATAAGACACTAAGAATTCTGATGCAGCGGGGTACGACAAACAAAACTTACACTGACAACACTAAACTGTCTTCTCTAAAGCACAGATCATGCATCACTCGTTCGTCTTTGTTTTATTAACTACTTTCTGCCATTTTTTGGATGCAGCTATTCATCTTCAACAAATGATTTGGCAAAGAAAAGAAACTGTCAGTAAATACAGTCTAATCCTGGCTCACTCGCAAAACCTATGAACCCAACAGCAGATATGTGGTCAGTAAAACCAAATGTACGACACCTTGTGAGATCTTCAAAACCTTAAATCTTTAAACCTGCCACTGTGGAGATTAATAGCACTGTGGAAAATATCACTTTCATCCATATTGATGTTTTAATGTGTTAACTGTGCGTTCATCATCTTCAAGGTTACTGGAACTGTGCACACAAAATGTGAACTAGCTTGAACTAGTTGTTTTGTCTTCACACTGTTTACCTGATGCAGTCTGAGTGGAACCACCACATCCAGTGCGTTCATTTTCTCCAGTATCTCTTTCTTGATCAGCTCCAATTTCTTCTCTGCTGCCTTCCGACAGCTCTTTGCTGAAGTCTCCTGCAATGACAAAAAGATTCACAGGTCACGAGTGAACAAAGACAACATGCTAACAGAGGCTCATCAGTCATTAGGAGAGATAAAAAAAAACTGAGTTTGACCTTTTTAACAAGGGAGTCATATTTTATCTTCAGAGCTTGAACACTCTTCTTCTCCTCTGCCAGCAGCTCCTCTAAGTTCTGCCGACGCTCACGCAGCATTGAAATGCACTCAAGCAGTTCTGGCTTGCAGCCTAAAACAGACACTCACGCTTATACCTCAGGTTGAAGCTAGTATCAGTCAAACCATGAAGAACTGCAAAATGACTCTAATTTTGGATTTGAATGGCATTTCACTGGTTTCATAAATATTTTAACTTTTCTTCTGCCACAACACCAACCTGGAGGGCAAGCACTGACGTCCATCGTGGCTCCTCCGTCCTCTGTGCTGCTGTAGTCGTCGTCACCCCAGTCATCGTCCTCATCGCGCTCCTCTTCTTTAAACACACATTTGGATCGTGAAGGTCACATTGATAAGTTGATACTCATAAATCACACACACTGTCACTTTCCCTCAGCTTCACCTTTTGGCTCCTCCGTCTTCACAGGCTTGATGTTCTTTTTGAAGACACTGGTAAGAAACTCTCGAAGCTTGTCGTTGCCATCTAGCAAATTCTGAAACTCAGCATTCAGAGTCTTCTCTTTCGTCTGCAGCTTCACTATGTGACTCCGCTGCAGTTCCAGCTGTTCCTTACACTCCTCCAGCTGAGACTGTCCAGAAACAGAGAACACAGAATTAGATTAGGATCTATTAACAGTGTTCAGAGGATGAGAGCTTCGGCGTTAAAACACTGCTTTAGGCCAACTTCATATTCGTAGTGCACAGAGCCCAATACACAACTACTTAATCCTCGACTATAAAGATTACAAATTAATAAGTGACAAATGCTATTGTTTGTTGTATTATGTCAGCTACAATCTTGTTGCCAAGAAAGTTAGAGTTAAGAAGATTCTTCTGCACAATAACAGCTGAGCCACAATGCGACCAACATCTGAGTGACTATCGACGGTGTCAGATGTGATTTTGACTGAGTGAATGACTGATGGCAAAACTGTTTATTAGACAAATGAGAAAGTCCACATGGGGATCTGTCTACTCTGTGTGTTTTGTCGTTTGTGCTCTCAGAGGTAATTTTAGTCTGTTTCAAATAACTACACACCGTGGGCAGCAATACTGTAGTACATACAGGAAGTATGCAATAATAGAAAAAAAAATGAGAAAAACACTGGTGTGACTGTTTCAACACACTGCTAAAGTATGTGAAGAAAAGAAAGAACCAGCTGCATCTACTAGAACACAGGTACATTAACTGCTTCTCACTGTGATGCTGTTCTCCTCCTTAACGCATCTGTTGAGGTTCTCCTGCAGGCTGCCCTCCCTCTTCTCAAACTCATTGAGGACCAGCCTCTCCTGGTGGACCGTCAGCTGGTGGAGGTTGTCCAGCTTCAGCTGGATGTCCAGACGAACTTTCTTCCGACGCAGCAGTAGGAGCTCCGTGTCAAACTGGCTCATTGAACTCTCCATCTGAAGATTAAAAAGCACATCCACAGATTATGTTTATATACATACATTTACATATTAATGAGATCTTATTGATCAATGAGACTCCAGAAGATATTTTGCAAATGATTACACATTTGAACTAACATGTGGCCTTATATATAATTATACAATGGTGACGACCTTCTTCAGCAGAGAGTCCTGCTCATAAAGCAGTCTGATCTCCTTTTCCCTCTGCAGCTCCTTCTCCAGCTCGCTCAGCTCTGCTCCTTCTCCCACTGCTGTGTCGTCTTCTTCTTCTTCTATAGTTACAGATGAAGCACATAGACTGGAAGCTTTCTCTTCTTCCTCCCTTTCCACTTCTTTATGCACCTGCTCCACAAAACTTGCTACCTCGCTGCTACTCCAACAAAGATTCCCCCTTTCCTTACACCTGTTTAAAAGCAATAAAATACACATATATAATAAAACACCGTTCTTTTTCTGCTTCATGACTGCTACAGATCTGGTTATCTCCAACAGAATCATGTTTTTGAAAAGAAACAGTATTTATTGTCTGCTTTGGTCTGAGTCTTGGATCATAGTGGAACCTAAATCAAGTACCTCTGCTCCCACAGAGGCCGGTATCGCCTCAAGGCAGTGAGCTTGTTCAGCAGCCATTTCTCAGGGGTTTCCTCTGGTAGTATGGAGGGCAGCGTGGGTGGAGGACGGTGGAGATGTTTCGCCAGAAGCTGCTGGACCTTCTGCAGCTGCTGGCCCTGAGCATGCAACCACGATACCAGGCGAACCTTGGAGTCCCGTAATGCCACAATCTGTTTATTCATCTTGATCTGCTTTTCTCTGATCTGTTGGGATGGAAGGAGTCACTGAGTGAATCCGGTCTTTAACTCTTTTTTTTTTTTCATCAGTGATTCATACGTTGTTGTTGTTTTTTTTTGTTTTGTTTTTTTAAATCAACTCTAGCAGCAACATTGATATGTGATTATGATATAAACAGAGTGAGTTTTACTGGTATGGAATGTATGGCATGTGGAATTGAGATTTGTGTTTGGTGTGGTGCTCACAGCTGTGGTTTTAGTTGCTCCTACTAGACATGTAAAACAACATGTAGCTCAATTAGCACCTCGTGTGTTTTTGAGTCAATTAACACAGAGTAATGAGCGAAGAAAATCAGCTTCCTTTTAGCTTTTGCAGGGACCAAATGACTGACTACTAAAAATATTGGGGGTACAAAATAATTCTTTTTATAGATCAGGAAGTCATAATCACACGTTCCCCAAAGCAATTATGCACTTGTAAATATACTGGTGTAGTGTAAAAAATACACATCTTTTTAACTTTGAAGTGGAAATGAGGAAACAAAGAGGGGAGGATTTCACATGTATGAGTGCATGTGCATGTTTGTGTAGTTCTGTAATTTGTACATTTTCCTGCAGAGCAGTGAATTCCTCTCTTTTCCTTTCAACGAGCTCCTTCATGTTTATCAGCGCTGAAGGATTGGTCATGAGTTGTAAGCTCTCTTCGGCTTCATGGATGGCCTGCACATACTGCGGATCCTCATAGTTCTCGTCTGGTTTCTCTGCATAACTGAGACACCATAATCCCGTTTTAGAATAGTTATAGCTCGTTTTAGCTTCAGCAAGCCCTAGCTGGTTCATCTGGCACTGCAAGTTTTAACTCCATGGTTAGGAATGAGAGGAAAAGTCATTGCCATATACAACAACAACAAACTGTGGAAAATATGTTGTATGTAAGAGTAAGTTGCTAAACTTGACACTAACAGTTGGGCCCATTCCTGCTTCCTCTTCTCTATTTTGGCTCGAGCTTTCGTTGCAGCTTTCTGAAGCCTCCCTTCCTGCCGATTTCCCAATTTCATCGTAGAACGACCCTCTAGGGGGCGCAGCTCCTCCTCCTCTGGAGCACACACAAAAGTGAGAGGCCACAAATGTGTTTGACAGGTGAAACAAACACACAAACACTTTCCCACCTTCTGTTTCGCTGCCGTCATTCGCAGGTCTGGCCCCGTGTTTTGTGTGTTCGGGAGCAGCGTCTTCTCTGTGTCCATCAGAGGAGCTGGGTGTGTTCTGCTGAGCTGAAAGGTTGGTAAGAACTGGCAGATGGTAGGTAGAAACTCTGTGGTCACTGCAGATGGTGACCACGGTGACCACGTTAGCCTCTGGAGACTCCTTGAACCTGAAAACAAACAAAGAGTTGGGAGGGTTTGACTCTGAGGACGCTTTCCTAACTTTTTACCGACAGGGGCAATACTAAATATAAATCAAAACTTCTTAGTGTGCCAGTCTGCTTTCGTCAGCAATCACTCTACCTTTTTCACTTGTTGGGGCAGAAACACATGCAGTAAACTAAGTGAAATGTGTATTCTTGTGTGACTAATATCAGCTATTAAACTAATCTCATTTCGTTCCTACCACATACCTCATATGTTTAGCTGTCAACATGGTTACACACTGCTTTGATGGTTGTAGTGAGAATAAACAGCGAAAATAGAGAAGATTAGAGGAAAAGAATTCCACTGGGACACATTGTATGATTTCCTTAAAAACATTGTGATTTTTTGACATGATGAAGACAGGAAGGAGGTCCTAAGTACGGACACAAACCAGGCGCGCTAAAGTAAAGCAAAATGAGAAGCAAACATGACAAACTGACTGCACAGATCACGTAAAGTCTAATCTTTTCAATTCCGATGTGGGACACTTCCATTTGTGGTCTAAAATCAGATACAGGTCAGATTTTTTGCAATGCGACCTCAGTGAAATCAGAGTTCATAAGAATGTTAATCCTGTAATCCTACACTTGTCACAATTCTCTGCTGGTAAATACAAACATGGAAGAGGCAGTCAGTGAAAAGACAAACTCATTGGATTCCACTGGACATCAACTTAAGTGCTCTATCTGTAGCTATCCAGGTAATACAAACATATGTGGCGTGTGTACCAGTCATGTAGTTTGTTGAATGCTATGTTGCAGCGCTCCTGCTCCCAAGCCAACTGTTTTTTGACCTCCATCATCCGCTCGGTCTTCATCCTCTCTACAAGTTCATAAAAACGCGAGTCCAGCTGCAGCTCCTACACACACACACATAAATATATGTTATATATGAGGCTTCAGCAGTCTGAGTAGCCCACATGAATATCGAAGTTATGGACTATTTAGTACACAGCTAGTTCAGTAGCTTCAGTGCGTGCTTTCTTTACCTCAGGTGTAAGGCGAACATGCTCCGGCAGACTCTGATTGTCTTTCAGCACCTGCTCATACTTCTTCTGGATCTCAGCCAATTTCTTCCGCTTCTCCTGGAGCTTTAGTTCAGCCTCCTGACGCAGACGGTCTTTCTGAAGATTCTGCAAAGCCGACTCTATGCTGGAGGGAGGAAAAGTTTGAGGGGATAAAACTTGTGATTTTCTTGAGTCACAGTGTATCTCAAGTTTTCAAAGTTGCATCTTCAAAAGAACCTAAAATTTAATGCAAACAGTAAATGTTCGATGCAGGCATGCTGTTACCTACTCCACAAATCATTTGCTAAGAGAGCCTAAAGGAAAGAAAACTGACAGAAACACAAAGGAAGACAAGTATCTAGTAAACAGAACAGAATGACAGTGGAACAGAGAAAGATCAAATTATCCCTTAACAGGCCAGTTCCACTCACCTGTAGGCCTTGCGGTCTTCAATGTCTGCAGGCAGCGGCTTATTCTCAAGACCTTCCTGTTAGAACCACATGTGAACAAGGTGACATTGCTTTTTCGTCCGGATTTATCTCATCTCCTCCAGCTGAGCACAGACAAACTTTATGACAACATCCAACACCTTTTCTGCAGTTTAAAAACTCATTAACTGGAAAATGTGAAAACAGTAAACAGATTTGTATGGACCGCCTGACAGACTGATGATGTCGTCCATGGAACCGAACGAGCAGTATGGTTAGAAAGAAGGCAAAAACAAAATGTTAATAAAATGTGGACTGACCCTTGGAGAAGGAACCTTGGCCTTCTTTCTCTGCAGGCTTTTCTGTAGCTCCTCTGGAGGAAGCAGGCTGAACGAGAAGATGTTCCCATCGTCTCCCGCTGTCAGCACAAAGTGGTCGTCATGGCTACAGCGGATGTGCCGCAGGTGTCCGTGCTCGTTGTCGTGGACGCTGAGAGTCCAGTAGGCCTGCATGGAGGTGATGCTGTGATCTCCAGGCTGCAGAGGGTAAACTCTGATGGAGCCTGAGTGCATGCCACAGAGCAGAAGCTGCTTGTCAGAGCTATGAAAAAAGACAAAGCAGCAGGAAGGACATTTTAACTATCACCTTTAACAGGTTATGCTACTGTTGTTCCATATGTGACTTTAAATTTTACAGTCCAAAACATTCCCTATGAATCTTACTATAGACAGATTCATGTCATTAAAAAACAGTGTGGATTTAGTCCTATGAGTGACAGCAGACTGATTTGTTTGTTTGCTCTCTTGCTACCTAAACGTAATGGCGAGAATGGGGTCGTCATCTGCATTGTGTACAGGCAGGGAGTCAAAGGGCACATCATCCTGCTTCTCTGGATCCGCTTCCTGTTTGTCAGAAAACTTACAGTGATACAAGAATCCTGAGTCAATTCCACCCTGCAGGGGAGAGAGGAACAACGAGAAAGAAAATCGGATTCAGTCGTTACGGGGAATTAAAGCTCTGTATTATATATGCAATGAAGTGTTATTATTTAATTTGTTGATATACCTCAACTAAGATTCTCTCTCATCAGCTACAAGTATTGTTTACATTTTGTCTCACATTATTGTTGGTATATAAATGAGCCACCATTGCATCAAAGCACAGGTTAAGATAAGGTTAAAAATCTGACACAGCATTTGAATACATCAGGTATTAGACAATTTCTTACCTTTTTAGTAGGTTCTTGCTGTTTGTTGAACGCTGGTGTAAAGCCACACCCCTCATTTTTTAACCGAGTTGACTAATTCAGCTGAATTAACTTCCTGAAAGTTCTATTATCCACAGACTACTGAGATGTAATTGTGGATAGTCAAGAACTGTATAGTGTGTGTGTGAGTGTATGTACCATTGAGAGCCAGAACTGTCCAGGCAGTGAGTAGAATCCACAGTAGAGAGGACTTGGAGTGTCAACACTGCAGAGAGGTGGTAACTCTTCCTCTTCTTCTTCTGTGCCTGGCTGCTGTGATTCTTCTTTCTCTCTCTCCTTCTTCTTCATCTTCTTTGTAACTTGACGTCTTATGGTTTCCTCCTCTCTCTGAAACACACAAACGCACAAATTAAAACAAAAAATGGTCTGACGTGACATGGAACCACGCAGCAAGACATGAAAGACAGAAAATACAGGGAAGAGATGACCACTGAGATGATATCAGGAGAATTATGAAGTGCAGATCAGACACAAAACATACATTATGCCAGTACATATAGAAGTAGTTTGATAATACATCCATGAGTTGCATGTATTTCATCAAAGCACAACAAAGTACAGCTGACACAGAACAAATTCTGACCTGTAGTTGAGATTTGATGCTCCCAAACCTGAATGATCTTCTGGGCAGCTCAGACAGGTGGAAGGTTTTGGCTGGCTGCTGGGCCTCGGGATGCGGACGCTGCACCTCGACCACATGCCCGCTCTGACACAGTATAAGCAGCCTGTTGTCAGGCTGAGTAAAAATGTGAAACAAATCATCAAATAAATTACTTATTTTGCATCAAAAACATGGGCGAGTGGGCGGGCTGAATTGTAATTTTGTGTAATTCCTTCTCTAAAAGCAGAAGCAGCCAGAGAGCAGACTTACATGGGAATGAGGTGACCACTCCAGCGCCTGTACTGCCCCAGGCACGTGAATAAAACCAATGGGCTGGTATTCATCTTCTACAGTAAAGAAGAACACCGTGCAGTCTACGCTCTGATGAAGACGGTTGTGATTTGAGATCAGAAAGGTGAGACACAGCAAAAAACAGGAAACAGGAAAATTAAACAAAACTATGTACTAATAAAGTGTCTACAGAAACGTCGTAGTGCTACTACATGTGAAAAACACTACAGGGAACTTTTAACCAGCTACTAACTTCAACGAGTCGAAATTGACTAAAGCTTTAGCAGGATAAAAACTTCTCAGTCACTTTACACACGTTACTACTCAGTGAATGCAGGGATGTGTTCTTTTAAGAGCTAAGCTTATTTCAAAACACAAGATTTCCAAAAACAGTTGTTTCAGCTAACAATAGAAGCAAACAAAGAGCTTTTGACAAACTGCTTCTTTCTGTGGAGTCATGGGTTTTCAAATGCAGCCTCTTACAGTGGTAAAAACCCTGAAAACCTCTTACCCCCGTGGCTAAGATCTCCCCGTTTCGATCATATGCCACAGCAGTTACAGCAGCATTGTGGGGTTTGACGACCTGTCTGAGGCGCAGCTTGGCTTCCTCTTTAGAGCTGCGCCCCGTCAGTACATATAGCTTCTGAGGGTCGTAGAACTCAAGTACGCGGACCACCCCATCTTCAAAGCCTATCAGCAGCAAACTTCCACTCTCATTTACCTAAAGGCAAACACCAGAGCTGCAGAGGTTAGTTTACTGGAGTCACGATGTACATGGGAGCATTAGTCTTATTTGTATCAACACACTTACTGACAGTGGAGCCCAGCGGAGAGTAGTTGCATTATTTCCGAAAGAGACAGTGGTTAGTTCTCTTTTTTCCAGAAAGTCAAAAACTTTAACCGAACCTGGACAGCAGAGACAGATGAAGACAAAGTACCTGATATAATATGTATGTTTGCTGAAGTGTTCATAAGTGTGCAGGTATGGAAGCGTGTGAGACTCACAGTCCATAGCGATCGTGGCCATCAGATGGGATGTCTTCGACACATCCAGGCTCTGGATCGCCCCGCGGTGAAAGGAAAACAAGCGAGCTGGATCAAGAGTCTGCAGAAACAGGTGATATAAATACGGTTTACACAGACTGTGTACAACTTGTTACAACAATGTATTTCAACAGTGTTGAGCCAATACAATTCTTTTATTAGCATCTGTATTACCATAAACAATGTGTTCACCTAAGTAAAAAAATAAAATAAATTGAAGCAATAATAACTTCATGCTTTTCTTTTCTGTTATAATTAATTACAGTCTGTCAGATTAAAGAGTGTGGACATCTGGACTGTGGGCTCATTGATTGGTTCTATCTCTGGTGAGATGTCATTGATAGCTGAAGGCTTCCTGAGTTTAATTATGTGACAGAAATGTTGACAGTGCAGAATGAAGAACTGGTCATTGCAAATCTTAGTGTCTTTATAAAAACCAAAGTGGCTGTGTAGGAAACCGACCTTGTTGCTAAATGAAAGATCCAGTTTCCAGATGGCTCCATTGGAATCCTACAAGACAACACAGCAGAGAAGACATAAGTCTAGAATATGGTTTACGAATAACCTTAATAAGTGACCTTTGACCTTCTGCCCTCTGACCTGAGCAAACCAGATGAAGGAGTCAGGCATGGAGCTCTTCACAATAGAAGAGAGGCAGACGTTGCGTCCCACCACCAGCTCATTCTGAGGCTCCACCTCAAACTTGCTGCTGTCAGTGTTGCTGTCAGCAACACTGACCAGCTCAGAGTCCCAGGCCTGCAGGAGAGACGGGGAAATACAAAGTCATACTGGCTATTAAATAAACAGATTACAAAATATCTCCACCAGGATCAGTTCGTCTAACTGTCAAGTCAATTAACCCTTCAAAGACCTAAAATAAATAAATGGACTAATTTCTAGCTGCCATCACACATAAAACACATTTAGAGAGGAAGCAGCCAAAGTTTATTGTCTTATATAATTATAATCATATATAATTATCTTATATTTTGTAATCAACCTCTAACCTAACTTAATACTTTTTTGGTATTTCTTTATTTGTAACTGTTATTGTCCACGTTTGCCAAATTGTTTGACCATATTTTTGGACGCCAGAAAGTCAAGCAACAGCTTTGGCAAAAGCTAGACAAACCAAACAATGAACAATAATCTCTTGCATTTCACTCTCCAGGCCTCGCTGTGTTGCTTGGACATTTTTAGTCCAGTTCACCGAATGTGAATTGACATCATACCAAGAGTGGCTGCAAATGAAAACGTTGGCCTGTGTTAACAGGTGTCAATTGTCCATCTTGTCTATCTTTTAAGCAGCCTTACTCGGATCACTCCATCTGAGCCAAACGTCAACAGCTGCCCGTCTTCCAGGGCAAACGGCTGGACTGTCCCAGCGTGGCAGGTCCGTCCATTTTTATTGCAAATCTCAACCTTTATATCACTCCGATCCCACAGCAGCATGTTCCCCCAATCTGTACCAGACACCACCTGACAGAAGATAAGGAGAAGTAACTGTTTGTTCTCTTGACTCCAACAGAAGATATTTATAAAAGAGGATTTTGGAAAGCTCGTCGTTGACCTTGCAAACAGCAGTTGAACAAAAACAATCAAACACAAAGTCCACCCAGTAGCAGTAAGTCTCACATTAGAACTTTTCCTTTTTCTAAACATTAATGCCCAGAAATAACTGTGGTTTATTCCCTATGCCTTAATGTTGCTATTTACCTCTAGAAACATAAATTATAATTCATCACAACATATTTTAGGTTTTGAGAGACTGTAGAGATTGATCATGGAACTAAAACAAAACCAAATTTAAAACTGATGTCACTTTCAGTTCTGAAAATGACTGAAACGCTGTATGTTTTAGCTGCAGTAGTGGCAAGCATGGAACTGCAATGTTGATCAATCAATCAATCATCATTACACAATTTATAGAGAAAGAGTCAATCACACCTGTTAACCATTAGTTTATGTGGAAATCAGACAAGAAATGTGACAACAGCAGGGTCAAACCTTTCCATTAGGAAGTTCCATGAAGCCCTCAATATCAGTTGCTGCAGTTAAGCCAAAACGCCCCATACATCCTTGCAACTTAAGACCTGTTAATGTGCTATATATTTTCCAGAACCTGAAAAAGAGGAGGAGAGAAGATGTTTTTATCTCGCATGAAAAAATCGTGCACAGAAAAACCTTTTGGTGTGTCAAGCCATTTCCATGACAGCTACAGTTTCAAGGGGAAGTTATGTATTAGACTATTTCTTGGCTGAGAGCTGGGATTTCCTGGAGCTTCGTCTAATTATCAAATTCACAAAAAGAAGACTCCAACAAGTAACCTCCATCCATCCATCCATTATCTATACACCGCTTAATCCTCACTAGGGTCACGGGGCGGCCTGGAGTCTATCCCAGCCGACCCAGGGCGAAGGCAGGGGACACCCTGGACAGGTCACCAGCTCATCTGTCCAACAAGTAACTTGCTCAGAATAAATAGTCCCACACCCATATGACCCCCAGTAACACCAGCATTTAGTGTTTGTTTAGTGTTACGCCTTCACTTCTGTACCAGTTAAACAAAATATAATGTCATGTACTGAACTTTAGAGGCGTCTGTAAGTGGATTTTATTACATCTGAATATAGCCAGCCTCTCTGTTTCCAGCAGCTCTGCTAAGCTCACCAGCTTCTCTCTACATTTATTTTCTTGCTTAACTGAAATAGTCCTATTTCTTTAAAAGTTCCTATGTTTGTTTTTTGGCCATTTTTACTTAAATTGACAGTGAACAGTAGACGTGATGCCAGGAAAAGAAGCCTTAATGCCTAAATTTTTACAACACTAAAGCGTTTCCTTTTATCAAATTACCATCATCTGCACTTTGTCAGTTATTCACTGGAGAAAAGAAGCCTGGGCCTAAACATGTAAACCCTGGTCATTTTTAACAACCTTTAGACACATTCATTGTGTGTTTTACTTGATGTGTCCGGATCCTGACGACGTGAGCAGCTCTGGGTTGTATGAGGAGAAGCAGACTCGGTAGACGTCCTGAGAAGTGGCTTTACAGCTCAGCATCACTTTCTCCTGCCTCCAGTCCCACAGTGTTAGCTTGTAGTCTGGTTTGTTGCCCACGCTGGCTAACAGGCTTCCATCGTGGTTAAATTCAACGTAGCTGTATGCACGCTCAGTACCGCCTATAGACACGTAGTTTAAAATACTAGTATGAAATAGCGTAACATAAGGAATGTGAAAATGCGTCTTTGTCCTATTTACCTCTGAGGATGCGGTATGGTCGTAATGAGGGATATTCATAGACGATGATGTTTGGCTGGTTTCCCTTCTCTGCTGCAGCAAAGTACTCCTTGCTTGGGTGTACCTACACACACACACACACACACACACACACACAATAGATAAAGACAAGGTTTTTTTTTAACAATATCATTAATTTATTTTTGCTCCACATCCATGTGGAAACACTACATCTTTTATAGAAACTGCAGTCAGGTGGCTCTTGATAGCCTTAAACAAAAGCTTTGTGTCAATAAACAATCTCACTAAAACTTAGAATTCTTTACTTGGATTATTTGAATATTATATCATATTTTATAGTGTAGGACAGTACGATGATGATACAGTTGGAGAAATCCATACATGAGCCTGCATCTGAAATTTGCACTGAAACGACAGATAAACAAGTAAAACTTTGCCTTCGTCGTATAAGTGATATGATGACTCTTACTTGCAAATACAACACACGAATTTAACTTGAATTTTTGGTGAGCTCAGAGAAACCTTCCACTTCTAGCAAAAGAATCTCCAAACAGCCTTTTCGTGCCAAACTCTGATATCATTCTCCAATGTGGAGGTCAAACAGTCATGTAATGCCCAACACATTTTTGAGTGAAGGAGAACTTCAGAAGACCTCCAGGGTTGGTTATCATTTCCATACTGTATGAAAATCTATACGCAGACCCATGAAACTTGTTTGAGAGAACCTCAATTCTACATTATTCTTCTTGTGAAAGTTACATAATATTTAGAGGCAGTGCAGTTTGTTCAGATCAGATTGGAGCAAAGAGAGAAAATATTTTCTAAAAGCTCCAAACACCGAAGTGTGGTTTGAACAAAGATTCTCTAAAACCACAGATTGTGTATTGAAAAACAGAAACAAAGACTCAGTGATCCAAATATCCTTTTTTAAATAATAAATACAGCAGTGCTTTTGTAATTTAGCATCAAATGTATTACTATTAAGGTGCTAGCGTACGATCAGATGATTTCACTTGAAAGTACGTAGAAAGTTGACGTGATTCTCTTAATCGTTTTATCTAGATTCAATTTGTATATGCAGCATTATTTCCACTATAAAATACAGCAAAACAAGCTACTAAAGCATCGCAACTTTAAAGCTGAGTAAACGTAAAGTTATCTTCCTGTTTGATTCTCTCTGGTGTTAGTCACATGTAGACAGGAGCCTGGGTGTGACTCTTCACCGACATATAACACAGCTCATGTTACCGTGATGGAGCCGATTCCTCCTCCGCTGCAGGAGCGCAGGTATCTCTGCTCTTTGGTGAAAATGTCCACCAGCACAAGCAGGTTTCCAGCGACAAAGATCAGAGTTTTGTCATCCAGTACCTGCAGGTTCGACCTGTGCCCGCTGTCGTAACCAAAGGAGTGACTGAATGCAGGACGAATGAAGGGTCAAAACCAGATTCACTGAGATTTCAAACGATTTTTACTTTAGATTCGATAGTAAGAATAAACATGATATATAGCTTGAAAAATAACAATACACCTGCACCTTGTTCTTCATTAAACATAAGACTTTCACTATTACTATGTACGTAGTACTATTAGTGCTACCAAGGAGTACTGACTTTAACAGACTGACTTGAACCCCACTGAACATTTACGGGGCACTTGACAAGTGAGAAAGCCGAGCATTTCTGAGAAGCTCCTTGGAACACTGTCATGTAACGCTGGGATGAAGGTTTGAATGCAATAAATAATCAAGTAAAAGTACCAGCTGATCTAATAAACAAACACACAAACAGATGAGACTGAAAGTTATGTCTTGGCAAAGAATCAAAGGCACTTAAGATTTCCAAGTCAGCTAAGAACATACTCCATTTTAGTGACAAAAGTCAAGAGAGTCTTATTGTTCCTCTACTAATGGATTACATTAATATACTACTCCTGAGAATGAACGCTGAACCTGTAAGGTGATCATCTGACCCCTGTGTGCGAAGCTGTGGTGTGAAATGCTTTTCAAAGAAGGATACTGGAAGTGCAGGAGGTTCTCCGGGATTTCAGAGTGTGGTGTGACAGTCGGTCTGGAGTAAAGCTCGTCATACTCGTAGTACATGTCTGCAGGCAGCTGCTTCTTCGATTCGCCCTCAGCATCCTCTTGCATCACTGCACGTTCACATTCTGTAAGAGAGGAAACTTTAGAAAGCAGATGTTTGCCAAAAATGAAATAATTTGAGCAATTGGCCTTAAAAATGTCAATATATATTTATATACCAATTTCAATCAGACTTCTGCCCACTGTCTAACTTCTAAACATACATTTATTCACAACTTTTTGGTGCTAGACTTTCATCAGGGGAAATGTGGGGGGGAGAAGCCGTCTCCTAAACATCAATCTCATAAAACAGATGTGCAAAACTCAGGTCACTGGAGACTTGAATGGATTGATTGCCAAGGAGTAAATATTAAACCACCGCTGTCAACTCAACACCATCTTCCAATAAACATACTTCTCTCAATAGCTTTGCATTAATGTATGGGAGGGAGAGCTTTTATTTATGTCAGTTAACTGATTTGTGTTCTTCAAATATCGTTTAAACTGTCAAACTTAGATCATCAACTGACATTTCTGCCACTTTCATCAATTTGTCTGCCTCCAGATTCATGTCAGTTAATTAGCAGTTCACTGTTTTTTTAAGACTGACACTTCTATCAATGGATTCAAAGCTTACATTTAACCCAAAACCTCATTAACAGGAGCACATACAGCCTTTTCTACCTCTGTTTTATAACGCTATATTATCTGTGTGCATAAACGTTAACGTAGTTCAGAGTGAATATAAACGTGAACCTGAAAGCCTTTAGCTCGTTAGCTTAGCTTAGCTAATGCTACCTACCGTCAGCGTTTCCCAGTGAAGCCGTTTCTGCACTCACAGCAACGCTTTCTTCCGCCATTTGTGCTGTTAAATTAAACTTCTGCCGCCTACTATCTGTAAAATAAAACTTTTAGAACAGCACTGAAAGGTTTCTACAACTTCACCGAGCGGGCTCTTAGCTCTCACGACGGTTAGCAACTTCAGATTTCAGTTACTCCGCGTCAAGCTAACGGCAAATAAACGTTTTTGGGTTTTTTTCCGTTAAACTGTGAAAAAAATTAATAGTTTGAATTTTAAATGTAATTTATTTCAAAATCAATGTAAAAATAAGTTTTACTGAAATTTTTACTAACATATTTATTTACCTAAAATACACAAAATCCATGGAAAATCAGCAATTAATTAGGACCTTAAAATTATCTTAATTAATTAATTCAGGAAATCTTACAGTGTTATTTTTAACAGTGGGCATAATTAATGTATTTAATTTATTATTATTATTATTATTATTATTATTATCAATAATAATAATAATAATTTAAAAAAAAAACTTCAATTAAACAAAAGCCATGTAAGGTCCCCTTAATTTAGGCAATTAAAAAATAAATAAATAAAAGACATCCATATATTTTCACCAAAATTGTCAATAAAACCATAACTATTAATATACTTTTAGGATTAATAATGGATGGGTTCATTTTCATAGTGTATTGCCACCTTTTGAATGCATCAACTGGAGCCTTTTCTGCATCCCTGTATTGTAGAAAAGTATTTATGTAAAGGAAGCTTAAAATTCTGGTAATAAATGACAGTACAAAGCATAATGGAACATATTACAGTGTGAATGTCACAGAATGATATATTTTATGGTAATAAAGTCTTAGAGTCCGTGTAACTTCTCATAGATCTACATCGACCAAACCCACATTAGTCAACACACTACTGAATAATTAAAAACGCTCTTGCGGCTGGGTAATGCAATGTGGATTTTAATGGAGTTTTTCAACTAAAGCAGTTGTGATTCTGGATTAACTAATGATGTTTAGCACAAATCTTTATTTTGTAAGGTTTTGTGGGGTCTAAAGGTTGGTTACAGTCAGAGATTAATAAGTTTAATTGGAAGGTTTTACAAAATTTTAGATCTTCTAACAGCAAAATTATGCTTTTCAGTAT
This sequence comes from Stegastes partitus, assembly GCF_000690725.1. Taxonomy (NCBI): domain Eukaryota; kingdom Metazoa; phylum Chordata; class Actinopteri; family Pomacentridae; genus Stegastes; species Stegastes partitus. Next base: position 251,921 of record NW_007578366.1, read on the forward strand.
CATGTTCACTTGTTTATTGTGTCTAATGTTCTGGTGCGATTAATTATTGTCAAGATTTAGCAAAAACTAAATAATCTACAGTTAATTCTAATACGAAGAGTCCTGCTTGAGTCTTGTAAATCCAAACGCAAAGCAGGTGGTGTGTGGAAAGAGTCACAGAATTAGCAAAACAGTGCAATCTCAATGTAGGGGAATCGAGTCATGTCCACTCTGTAAATATTCCAAAATGTAAATTAAAGGAGAAAAATCACATCAGGTGTCAGCAACAGTATAGCAACATACAACACAGTGTGTGCAGACTGTCAATGGACAAACACTTGACCTGTTTTTGACATTTTATACTGTATTCTCTTTTAATTTACAATTTCAGAAATGTCTGTAACATTACAAATATGTAAAATTGCCATTTAAATCAGTGTAACATCTGAGCTTCCCATCACTTCTGTAACTCAGCTGCAGTGAAAATCTTTCCAAAAACTTTCCAGTGCATGTATTCAAAACACGTATTAAGTTGTTTATATATTCTGTTCATAATCAAAACTTCACCTGTGTTTTGTCGACTAATTTTATTTTTCTCACAAAGTTCTGGCAGCTTGCACCGCGACAGCTCATTCAACATCGTAACACTTTACAGACACATAAAACTGTGCTGGTTCATTTTTTTTTTTTTTATCTCTGTATGTACACAAATCTATATCCATGTGCATATGACAGCGTATTTGTTCAGTCGTGTGCGTACAAGCTGCTGAGGACGACATGCAGGATCGGTCCGTGGGTCTGCGCTGGGTTTGCAAAGTTCGCCACTGTACAGTTCAGGGTTTTGTGATGTGAACCTCGCTGGTGCCGCTGCCGTTGGTGGTCGTGGTGATGATGTACTGCGTGGTGGCTTGCTGATTGGCCGGCTGCTGCTCCAGATGTTCGGTGTGGGCCTGGGTCGTGCTCTGAGGAACAGTCTGCTTCGTCTCCAGCTCGCCCTGACCCTCGGAGATCACGTAGTGTGTCTACAGGGAAGACAACGGTCATAAGTTATGCAGTAAAGGCTTGTGTCTTTTCTATTTTAACTGTCTAGGATGTAACTCCCATCTGATGTAAAACCCAGTAGGTTTCAAAAAGATGTGCATGCAGAGAAATAATAATTCAGTTCTACAAGTACAAGAAGAGCAGAAAACACATTTCACATGAGCTCAATCAGACTCCTGCAGAGTCACATGAGATTATTGCTCCCAAGTGGAAATTTATCTTGTGCTGCTCACAGCTGTTCACCATGCCGGTAGAGAAAGTCGAACGATGAAGATAAACAGCCAAATATGCAAAGGAAGCAACACCCATACATTAATTATCAAAAAGAGCTAAGTAGTATTGCACACATTATCAGACAAATGATTAAAATAAACACTTGTATTGTAGCAAAGCATATCTAAAAAAGAACAAAACACTGAACATCAGGTGATCAAAAGCAACTTCTTAGTTTGAGTTAGTATCCAGGTTTTTTTTTTTTTTTTTTAAATTTAAAAAAAAAAAAAAAAAGCATTTCTACTGCAACATAAAGTCCAGCACCTCTATTCGAGAACTCAAAATGTTTTTGTGCGGTATAAAAAAATTATAAAGCCAATATCATTTAAAAATGAAAGAAATTGAATTCCTTAGATTTATTTTACAAAAAGTGAAAAAAAAAAATTTCAACATGGACAACATCGTTCAAAGTTCCCAAAGGTGTTGCCAATACTGCAACAAAATTAGGGTGCCTTTACGTACTACAGAAATTTTACGAATTGTCTCCTGTTTGTTTTGTGTAAACACAACCTACAGTTCAACCAAAAAGCATCTGAATTTTTTCAGGTGACTTTTGATCATAGCTAAGTCAATCATGGCTTCTTAGTTCGGATAAGAAACACAGATTTTTTTGTTTTGTTTTCGGCTGAAACTGCTTGATGTAAACACTTTATTTGTGGCTTTAATTACTTACAAATTCTTTATCTGTAAATGTATTTGCTGTAACAGACTGAGACAAATATATATATATCCCATGCAAGACTCAAGCTTCAGGATCTTTTTTTTTTTCTGCATATGTATGTAATCAAGCGGTTTATTTTGAAATAGACATCCACATTAGTTATAGCACCTTATAATCTTGGATGTGTCACTAGTACTAGCTTGAGTCTTAACCATGAAATCATTGGTGAAATTTTTGTTTCCTGACAACGCTCACTCACCGTTTTCACCTGGTTGCTGTTGACTCCAGAGACAGGGGTGCTAGCTTCAGCTATCACATACTGAGCATGAGGTAGAGCCATCATCTGGATCTCAGATGCTGCAAAAGCAAGACGTTAACATATAATTTTCACTGGTAATCACAGTATAAAGCCATCAAAACATTCAGGACCTGATTGGATAGGTGAGCAGTACGAGACTCACAGTAGCCTCGGTAGTTCCAGTTTCCAGGTATGTAAGCGTGCTGCACGGTGCCCTGCTGCTGGGTGCTGCTTGTCTGGAGGGTGTGGCTCTGAGCTAAAGTGACGGGAGTCAGCTGGGCCGGACTCAGCTCCTGATTCGCCTGCTGGGATGTGGGGCTCAGAGGCTGACCAGTAACCTGCTAAAAGGGACAATGGATGGTTATTATTTGTTATGAAGGTTAATCTGTTGGACAGACACTGAAGTTGAAAAACTACCCATGGACTCTTGAGATTCTTTAGATATGGAATGACATGTGATATACATGACTTATGTGCTCTAAATTACCGGTCAACCCGCCACAGAGCCTGTGCATGATGGGGGTTTACCTGGGTGGCACCTTGTCCGGTGCCTGAGGGCTCAGAGACTTGGATGTGTTGCACCTGGATGGAGTGTTGACTGTAGCCATGAGGATCATGCAGCTGGCTCACATCTACAGTCGGGTGTTGGGAATGTGGGGAGGAAGCCTGTGAAAGATGGAGAAAACATATAACAAACATGAGATGCATTTTTTTAAAATTAAATCTTCAAAATACAGCAGGAACTAAAGCACTGTTTACCTGCAGACAGACCTTCCAACCCAAAGCAGTAATTTGCCAGAATGCTCATGATGGCTGCTTATTATTTTCAGCCCTAACTATAACCTCAAATGCTTTAATTTGACTGTAAAGAAAGTTCCACTATCTCTTTAAGTGGGCCACATGAGCCCCTGATTGCCACTTTGAACCAAAAAGGAAAACTTAATTAGGAAATGAGAAGACCTACTATCGTTTAAACACCCATGTGTTGAGTCCTGCTGGGTGCAGGAACTAGATTTGGGTTTAAATTAGGAAGCTCCCAGTTACCAGAGTGTCTGACTGTGATTGGGTAGGAACAGTCAGCTTTTTGAGGATGCATAAACTTTGAAAAAAAAAACAACTATCCAGATGAGGTGTTTAATCTTACCGGAGCTACCTGGACGACCTGCAGCTGAATGTGTTGCGGCTGGGACAGCGTGCCTCCTGCCTGAGAGACGGGGATGTACTGGATCCTCTGGTAGTCTCCCTGCGCTGTTCGGTAGTCTGTGGTTAGTGTTTGAGAAAGCTCCGTCATGGCCTGAGTCAGTAGATCTGTGGTCTGTGGAGAAAATGAATCAAACAGTTAACATCATATATATGTGATTTTCTGGCCGAGTCATTTAAAAAAATAAAATAAAAAATCCTACTAAGGTGTATTCAAATTGTTTGTTTCTACTCCTATTGCTGCTGCTGTATCCAGTTTTTCTGTAACATATAGGCATTTATTTAATAATGTCTTGTTGTTATTCACTTATATTTACAATAGATAGAGATAATGCTGAGTAAACTTATTTTTGAGCTGTTTTACTCTTTTTACAAGAAAACAATGTCGAGACAGAGACAACAGAACATCAGGGGCCCGTACTACGAAGCAGGATTTGGGGTTATCGAGGTAACTTCAGGTTTCTTTTTTTTTTCAAAGTTTTATCTGTGCTTGTGTTTAATGAATGTCTGCAAAAATCAAAGTGTCTTTTCTTACCACTACAGCCTCAGCTGTGGTGCCGTCTGCACTGATGACTGCCGGAGTACTGCTGATCACAGCTGTTGTCAGAGGAGTCTGGATGGCGTTGGCCAGCTGAGCAAACTCTGGATGCTTTTTCCTAATGTGCTGCACCATCTTAGTCTGAGAAACAAGCACACAGGAAGTCGTTTTTTATTGTAAATTGCTGCTAACACGGTGCTATAATCCATCTCTATAAATACCTTCTTTAATAAAGCTTCATACTTACTTTGCTGCTGTACTGTTTGGCGCAGTGTGGGCAGCAGACCGGTGCCGTGGCGATGGTACCGGTCAGCTGGGTGTGTGTGCTCAGCATGGGGTCGGGCTCACCAGGAGCAGCCGGACGCAACTTACGGATGCTGGGAGGTAATTCTGCCCCGGGATGGTTTTTTAGGATGTGAGCTTTCCTCTTACTGGCACTCTTATACACCTGCAGAGAGATCAGGTGTTAGATAGACGGACTATTGTAACGAACGCTGCTCTCCTTTGATTACAATCAGATTTTGCACATTTGGTTTGATTGTAAATAAACTGATTCGTCTCACTCAAAACTCACTGTGCGCAGTCTGGGGAAGAACTAACCTTGTCACAGTACTGGCAGAAGTAGTCTCTGTTGGGTTTGATAATTGGCAGCGTTAGCTCAGGCACGTCATCGATTCTCATCTCTGGATGACGCTTCGACAGATGATTCACCTGTAACCAGATGAATAAAACTAAGTGTGCTGGAATTCATTATCAGATTAAAAACCTGTCTTTGGGCTGGACCTCACCAGCATTCCTCTGCGTCTGAATCCCATCATGCAAACTCTGCATTTGAACATGAAGCTCTCGAAGTCAGTGGTGGGAACCTTCAGTTTCAGTGTTTTGGAGCGGTGGATCCGGTCAGCCTTCTTGGCCTCTCTATCAGGGTTGTGCATGCGCTGCATGTGCTCTCGCAGCTTGTCTTTTCTCTGGATGTCACAGGAAAACAAATTACACATAAGAACTCACATATCCACAAACTAACCCGAGAACCAGGGCTTTCTCTTTAAATCTTACCTTGAATTGTTTGCCACAGGTTGAGCAGAGGAAGTCCTTGCGGTCAGAGTGGCGCAACATGTGCAAACGCAGCTTGTCGGGTCGGCAAAAGGCCTTTTCACAGTCTGGACACTGGAAGATCTTCTCTGAATGGAAGCAGCGGATATGCTTCTTTACCTAAAGAAATGAACATTTTGTTGTCAAAAACTGCAGCAGTTTAAACAACCTGGATTACCAGAGGTGATACCAATACCGAAAAAAAATAGTGGCTCCACGTACTATAGACACTTTACTACTGGGACACTGTGAGCTCATTAATAGTTCAGTGTCCCAGCTGCAAACATCACAGCCTCAATCTCTGATCGTCATCTCAGGAGACTTTAATCATACATCGCTCTCTACCGCTCTCCCCACATTCAGCCAGCATGTGGACTGCCCAACCGGAGACAGTGGGGTCTTGGACCTGCTGCATATTACTTAACTATTGTTATTTTCTTGTACTTTCTTTCTACATTTTTGGATGCTGCTGTGGCGTGTAAATTTCCCAGGTCTGGGATAAATAAAGTATATTGTATTCTATTCTATAAAAAATATCACAATTTTAGCTTAGATTTGGATAATTTTCCTGACTGAAAGGCATGTCACAGATGAGTACATCCAGAACTGTTAGAAAGGTGAAAACCTCCCAGTTCTCTCTGACTTTACTTTTTCTGGCTCTGATAAATGGTCTAATTTTGTTTGTTGTTTGCTTTTGTAAAGATAACACCCCTTTCAAACCCGCTGATTAGTTTTGTGGATCAGAGGGTTAACAATTCACCTTCTGTCATGTCTAAATAACCCTGTTTAGCTCTTCTAAAACCACTGTATCACTTCTACTAACCTGGATGAAGTCAGTGAACGTCTTCTTGCAGGAAGGACAGGTGAAGCAGCCGTCCACAGCGTGAACCCCTACATGGTCTTTAAGCAGGTCCAGCCTTTCAAAGGTTTCTGGGCATAAGAGACAAGAGTAGGAGCGGTTTTCCGTGTGAACCAGCAGGTGGTCCTCCAGGGCCGAGTCATTCATGAAGCTCTTGCTGCAAATGTGGCAGGAGAAGGCATAAGCGTCCCGGCCGTGGACACGCAGGTGCTGATCCAGTTTGTCTTTGTCCCGGAAGGCCTTCCCACAGTGGGTGCATTTAAAAGGACGGAAGCTCTTCCTGATGAAAAGATGCTGCAGCGCTGCGTTCTGAGATGGAGAGAGTAGCAGAAAACCTCAACCATATTCTTTAACATGGATCTGCTGAGAGGCTAATAGATGCAGCGGAGTGTGCAGGAGGAGAAATATCCTGAGACGTCACATGAACATTAGAACTATGGAAACTGACAAAGGGAATTTTTGAACCTTATGTTTCTCTGTATTCCTTCATGTTCACCTACCTGCACATCCATCTGCGAGGGAAGCACGCATTGAGAAAGAGAGACAAACGGTTGTAAAGAGAAGTATGGCCACTATGACACCAGAAAAACTACATCAAAGTGTTGCATTTCAGCAGCCAGTGAATCTCCAGTCTTACCCGTATTCTCTTGGCACGGCGCATGTCCTGCGAGGTGAGGTGGGCGTCTGATTGGCTGCTCTGTGCCGGGTCCTCCTTCAGTGGAGCAGGAAGGTCCGTGTTGGAGGGCGGCGTGACGGACTCTGGGACCGGTTCCCCAGCTGGAGGGATGAGCTGACCCTCTGGCTCGGTCCCAGCCTCCCCCTCCGCCTCCATCTCCACCACCTTCAGCCCGTTCTGAGCTGCCTCCACTCGCTCCTCCAGCGGCTTCTCCGTCAACTCCAACATTTCCTGATTTAAAAGGTAAATGCAAAAAAGCATCTTTTAAGACATGTTATTATCTTATCAGTAAAACTATTTATTCTTGTCACTTAATTAAGTATGATTCAGTGTTTTTGTCAACCGTCCAGAATATTTTTCCAGTAAATATGAGCTTTTTTCTATCCTTAACTTGGTATCAGATAACTGTAGAAGAACATTTTATGCTTATTGTGTTGTCATTATGATTCTAGTAATGTATTCAATTATAGATTAGATTAATCTGCCAGTTTGATCCAAAAAAAATGTCTCAATTCTCAGCCTTATAATCTCCAACTCGGTAAACTAATTGATTAATCACCACAGTTTATTTTAATGCCTCTCTTACTGTTGTTTTGTCTCCGCTGGAATCTACCGGTGGATCCAAACGTATGAATTTAGGGGGCCGTCCAGGTCTCCTTCCTGTGCCAAACCTCTTCCTGCCTCTTCCTCGCCCCCGACCTCTGGATCTGGGTGACGAGAGTCACAGTGAACAGGTCATATGAGCTAGAATGTTGCACAAATCAAAGTAAAATTACAGCAACACAGGATTTTACCTGGAAACAGAGTTTAACTTGTCGTCGTGCATGTTGAGATGTTGCTGCAGTTGTTCGGAGCTCACAAAGCGGCGGTTACACTCATAGCAAGGCCAGTTCTTCTCTTGCTCCCGGAGCACTGAAGAAAAACAAAAGAGAAATGAAAACCAGGAAGAATCACAACAACTAACATTTCCTGCTCATGCTGATATTTGTGTATGGAGACACATCAGCAGCACTAAGACGTAGTGTTGTCAAGCGCACACACACACACACACACACACAAAAATAAACAAATCACAAAGCCACATAAAATAAGGGAATCCAACACCATCGATTTTCAAAGGCCACAACATAAGAAATGACACTTCTCTTTTACTAAAATGGAGAACTCAGGATGAATGAAGTAGAGAAAGTAGCTGGAGTTGGACTTCTGAAAACAGGGAAACTGGCTGAAAGTACTTGCAGGGCGCATAGGCGAGGTGAGTGAACAGAAAAACAATATTAACTCAATATTTAAAACAATGAAATTCAGCAACTGACTCACCTTTTCTCTCTTCATCTGTAACGTCATGGATCTTTTGGTTTACAAACTCTGCATATGACGCTGCGTACCAAACCTGCAAAAGGATTAAAAACACAAACTCCACTGGCTTACTCAGATATTCTTAACTTTTCAGCTCTAAATCGTCATTTGCGTCCATCACGATTCAACTGAAATTAACTGAATTGCTGCTTGGTGCAGTCTGTACAAAATAACACACTGGCCGATGCTTTTCAAAACAGCTGCCTGGTGCTGCTGAAAACAGACTGTTGATGTAATGTGACACACAGAACTACACCACACAGCACTGACCTTCAGCTCTTGTTTGGGTTGGATGTTCTTGATGGTTGTGTAAAATATCTCCGAGCCGTACTGATAGGCCACCAGGTTCTGCTCCAGGTGGTTCTGAGCCGGTCTCACAAACATCATCCAGTTACAGCTGTCTTCATCAGAAAGGTCGAACCACATGTCATCGGACTTCTCTCCGTCCTTCTCTGCATCCAGCACGCACAGCTGAGACGGAAGACACAAAACAGGTCATAGATCCAGTTAAGAAAATATGCAAACAGTTTGGATTTGAGATTGTCACATTCTGTGGCAAGGAAGGTTTTCCAACCAAATATCGGAATTTCATGTGTAACAACAGACAAAGATATAAAGTTTCAAGTAAACTAGGACTTTGTGTTTCAAAACTGGCAGAAGATGGTGCATTTTTTTACATGAACATCTTGTAGTCCATCCATCCATTATGTATACACCGCTTAATCCTCACTAGGGTCGCAGGGGTCTGGAGTCTATCCCAGCTGACTCAGGGTGAAGGCAGGAGACACCCTGGACAGGTCGCCAGTCTATCACAGGGCCACACTTAGAGACAGACAACCAAGCACACTCACATTCACACCTACGGACAATTTAGAATCACCAGTTAACCTCAGCATGTTTTTGGACTGTGTGGGAGGAAGCTGGAGAACCCGGAGAGAACCCAGGCTGCACGGGGAGAACATGGAAGAAAGATCCTGGGTGTCCTCACCAGGCGACCTTCTTGCTGCGAGGCAACGATGCTAACCACCGAGCCACCTTGCAGCCCTACATCTTGTAGTTATATAACAAAATACACAGCTAAAAGTTGAGTTTTATAGCATTCAACTGACAGCAATCCAACAGAAAGTAGTCCTGCACAGTGATGACTTACTTTTAAATGAATGTAGTGGTCCTGCAGTTCATTCTGTGGAACCAGCGGTCCCTCCACAGGACCGAACTGTGTTCGCTTCGGGATGCGTCTCTTGGAGAAAACTCCACCCAGGAAGCGATCGATGTAGAGGACCAGAGGCAGACTGGCCCTCGCTTTGGACAACACCGGCCGGTTGGGGATGGGATGCAGAAGACCGTGCTTCAGACAGACTGAGGGGTTTGCAGTGTTACACTCCTCGCACCCTGAGAGGCCACACAAAGGACAATGTGGTGAGTTGGAGTCTTCATTATAGATGGAAAAAGTTAGCGGTACTATTTTGGTAAGGAAATCGTTTTTTTCATTAAACATAAAAAAAAAGTTAGGTTGTGACGATATGCAGAATCAAATACAAAAGCTCTGCTGCAAAATACCTCCACTGTTGATGAACTCTCAGTGTAACTATATAGAGAGTCTTTATACCCCAATTTGTTTTGACAACAGAACATAACGTCTGTGATTTTCATGACAAAGACTCTTTGCTCAACATCCTCCGCTGTCTGCTCTACATGAGTGACAGAATGTTGACAGGCGACCGTGGATTTCACTCACAGAGGCTGTGCGGGTTGAATGATTGAGGCTGACGTGGCTCCCAGTCATCCATCTCAGAGTCCTCGTCCTCATCTTCATCTGAATCGTCGGTGGAGTCCGTGGCCCCGAGGGGACTGGTGGGAGGGTCTGCGATGTCGGCCATGGATGTGAGCGAGTTGGACACAGACAGCTGCTCCTGCGTGTGATGATGAGTCAATGTTACCTCAACTGCTCTCTTTATCTTTATGCAGACAAGGCTGACAAACTTTCATCTTTAGGCGAGGCCTGTGCACATGTAGCAATGCAAAAAAAAATTTAATAAAAGGAACGCTAAATGTATTATTGGATATTTTTACACAGCGAGCTTTCATTTAATTCATTTAATTTGAATTTCAGCTCATTTATTTTAAGTCTTTGGTGCACTGATTTTGCTATTGTCTGACCACAACTTTCAAAATGTTACTTCTCTGTATTTCTGAAGAGGATTCTGGAATATCATCAACAACAATTTATTATACCCGCACTGCAAATATGTCAAAGAAAATCTAATCAGGGCTGGCCCTAATTAACCCAATCACGTGCTCAAAAACAATAATGGTTTTGTTTGCATGCGTTTATTAGAAACTAGGGCATATCATTGTGTAAATATGCGATGGAGCCATTTGTGCTTGTGTTTCCCTACTATGTGTGTGTTAAAAGAGAGAGCAGAGAAATGCTGTTTACTTGTCTGGGAACAGCTGCACACAAACACCGTGTCCTCACCTGGGGAACTGGCTCCAGGATAGCCTGCGGAGCGTCTGCCACATTACTGAGAACATGCAGGTTGGCAGCGTTCATGTTTTGCCCACTGGGCAGCAGAACTGTGACCTACAAATGAGATTCAGTTGCTTCATGGTTCTGCAAAAACAGCGCGGCACACAGTGAGTTAGAGACGTGACAGTGGCTGCTAAGCTTACCTGCTGAGTCGTACCGTCCTGCTGAATGTACGCCACTTGTGGCTGATCAGCAAATACAGTCTGAAATAAAATTGAAAACAATGTGGTGAGCTTGTATGCTTTGTAAATTTCAAATAAGAAGTGAGAAGATATTTCTATAGTTTTGTACGACATGACAAGAATGACTCTCATAAAACCCTTGAGGTTAACACTAAAGCCCACCTGTCCACTTGGGCTTGTTGATGTAAGTATGAATGGCATCTAAATGTCACAATGTCAACTAAAAATATCTCCCCTTTAAACAGGATCCCCTCTTACCTGAGTGCCATCTGCAGGGTGTATGTAGACCAGCGTGTGCTCTGCAGACTCCACTGATGTATAGGAGTTCCCATCTGCTGTATAAACCACCTGCTGCTGTGCCCTGTCCGCCTGATCTCCACTGTACACTATCTGTGCCACCGTGCCACCTTCAAAATGCACCTGCAACACAAAACACAAAGTATTCAAAACATCTGCAACATCATTACGTATGTTAACCTTCGGTGGTTTACGGAAGCAACCATCCACGACTTAAGGCCAGAGGACAGACATGAATTTCCTGAGTGTGTGTAAAGACATTATTACACGTGTCATCTTTGCAGCGGCTATGACTCTAATCCAGCAGCTCAAAGACAGTTTAAACTGGATGGCAGACCTGTGTGGCGTTGCTGGAATCATTGTTAACAGTCGGACTCCACACAGCGGAGGGTTCCTGCTTGGTCTCCATGGCAGCACAGTGAAGGCCTGTCGCCAACCACGTCACCGATCACTTCTCTCCTGAGACGACCAGGGAGCCTGCAATGCACGCAGATAAGAGGATTTGTGTTATTTTAATGACAATAACGTAACATGGTGATGACAGCTCAGACAAAAGGAACATACAAATGGCTGGTTTTGGATTTTAAAGGGATTTTGAGACTGGAGCTTTATAGATGGTTTAATATATCAAGCCAGGAAGCAGCATTGCGACTTTGAACAAAGATGTTTATTGGAAAAAAAATGTGGATAAGCCTGGAGAAACTTATGAATGGATGCCTCTACTGTGACAGCTTTCTTATGTACTAGGCTGGATGTGTAGTGGAGGCTGTTTAGCTGCAACACTGAGGCACTGCAGCAGGCATCTCTGAGCTGAGAGGCTCTGAATTCAACCCCACATGCCATCTGAGACACAGATTTCGGATCTCCGGACAGCAGTTTATCTCGGCCGCCGGGACGTGCGAGCCAAAATAAAGCAGCATGTCTCCCGGTGTACAGAGCGGTCACACAAGACTCTCAGCGGGGGTACGAGCGAAAAGGCGCCTTTCTCCGGAGGCCGCCCCCGAAAACGGCGTCAATATCCAACCGCATGCCGGTACAAAAGCCACGGTGAAAAATCACGACTCTGTGAACTCATTCAGAAATCTAGTTGGTATAATCAATAATAAATTTATTTCCCCCCTATTTTAACCCCGCAGGTTCTCGGTCCCAACCGGACCATACCACAAAAACCAGCGCCGTAGAAACCCGGGCATTTACTGCACCGCAACATTAGCATTACGGCCATATAGTCCCAAAGTAAGGCCGCACAGGGAGACAAACATAACTTGTCAGGCCGCATTACATGGACCGCATTTCACTATTTTTAACAATAATGGTTTTGAAGCGCTAAAGGCCCGAATTATTTGGGTAGACCCACCCGTCCCCCATTTCTAGTTGAGCCCAGCCCTTCAAGTCTACTGTGAACAAGGAAGAACGGGCTCCATTTTGGGTGGGACTAACAACAACAGCTACATCCGAAGAGACCTACTGAAATAACGCATATTTTCTACCGATACAAATGCGCTAAAACAACCAACACATGCTATCCACATCAACAGAAAGACTTCGGAACTGTCGAGTTACAGAGCGGGTCGACTAGTAATCTCTGGGTTTCTTACATTTTGTGGAAAACGTACAAGTTGTTCTTACCTCAGAATGGTAGCTGCAGAGATGGCCGCATTGCATATATTTACATAATCTGCCTAGCAACACGCAGGAGCGTGGCCTCTGATTGGTTTGTACTTTCTGTGGAGCAAAAGGAGTGAAGGGTATTTTAAAACGTATTTACAAAAAATAAGACTTTAAATATTCGAGAAAATTGTACAATACGTGGGGAAAGTTAAGTATGTTGCCGCCAACCTTTCTTTAATTGGAGTTGTAACTTTTCAATTTTAGCTGCAACATTTTCAGCCAATCAGAAAAAATGCACTCTGAGGTCGGCCAATCGAATTAAACCTGTTGTTCAAAGAGGGTTTTTTTTCTCATCGAATTTGACTTGACACTTTCTTATACTTTACCACAAGTTTAGTTATTGTAAGCGTTAAAATATATATTTTTTCAGAATATTTTCGAATTTACTCCACATAAATAGAAAAGCCTTTTCAAAATAAAATAAAAAGTGGAAAGTTGACAGAAATATCAGAATTGCTAGTGATTAGGGCCCACTGGTGGTCGCAGAAATGAACAGCAACATGAAATTAAATGTCAATGCAACATGTCAACATGACAGTTTTCTAATATAATTTACAGTCCGGAAACTCAAGCATTCAAACTCAAATAGTGAATATGTAATCCTGGTGAAGTTTATAGCTGATTTTGAAGGCGATTACTGTATTATTGGGGAATTCATTGCTACAGTTCATGAAATTGGCCACTAGAGGGAGCCAAACACTGGTGATTCTACAGACCAGGTGGGTCAAAGGTTTTGAATTTACTGCACAACATGCAGGTACAAGTTTTTACGTTATACCTACAGTATAAAATAAGAAACAATAGATAACTAAATTAGAAGTATATCCATGAAATCAATAAATACTGGTCTAACCCTTATGAAAATAAATTTAATCGTAACTTCATTTGTGTAGTAGTTTTTTTAAAAACAAAGTTACAGTAAGTGCTTTACAATAAAAAACAGATCCTGCAAGTATTCAAAAATATCCTAAAAATCATGAATTAAATAGTTACACAAATAAAATTAAAAAAATAGTCCTAAGAAGAGATTTAATACTGAGCTTGCTTACCTGAGTTCTAAAACTAGAAAGTTTCACAGCTGTGTCAAGACAAGTCACGTCTTCAGAGCTGTTAGTGGAGTTAGAGGATCTTAGACAGTGATGAGGCTCATAGGGAGTTAGAAAATCCCAGATACTGTCAGGAGTCTGCCCATCCAGTGCTTCCAAAACAAGCAGTAAAATCTTTAAATCAATTCTAAAACTCACCAGCAGCCAGTGAAGTGCAGCTCAGATTGGGGTAATATGGTCGCCTCTCTTGGAGCGTGTTAAAAGTCTGGCAGCAGCATTTTGAATTAACTGCAGTCTCTGAAAGTTTCGCTTGCTGATACCAGAATAAAGTGCATTACAGTAAGCAAAGTCGGGAGGGGATGAAAACACAAATGACCTTTTCAAAGACTACAGAGAAAAGTACGAACCTGATCTCAGTTAGCTCTGCCAACATGATGAAATATAGACGAGAATTTAATCATCTACAGTGGATTCAGAAAGATTTAGACCGCTTCGCTTTTTCAGCACATTATTGTGTTGTAGGTTTAATAATAAATGACTAAAATTCACATTTTTGCCCTTCAGTGTACTTTCAATAATTTACAATGACAACTTGAAAGTATTTATAGTCTTAAAAATGTATTAAATCTCCAAAACTCAAATCTTTCATTCATAAAAGTATTCAGAGCCTTTGCTGTGGCGCTTTAAGTCATGATCAGGTGCGTCTCGTTTGCTTAAATTGTCTTTCAAATGTGTGTAGAACTTGACTTGCGTCCAAAGGGGGCAAATTAAATTGATTGGACATTGTTCAGAAAAGCACACGTTTACTTAAGCTTCCACAATCTACACTGCATTAGGTCCGAGGATGTCTTTGTAGCTTTGAGTGTTCTTAGGAATATAGTGTGAAACAGAGCAAGTTTGGAACCATCAGGACTCTTCCTTCAGTCGGCCTTGCAGACAGACTTAATAACCAATCAATAGGGGCTTTGGTCAAGTTTCTCTTTCAGTAGTCTCAGTTCGCCAGCCTATTTTGTAGAACATATTACCACAGAATTTCAGAAGTCTTCTGCAGAGATGAAGGATCTGCTAAAAGTAACACCATGTCAGCATCGCCTCATCAATCAGGCCGTAATAGCAGAGCAGCTCGACGGAAGCCACTCTCAGTAAAAGACTCATGACAGGCTGCTTTGTAAAGTGTCAAACAGCATTTGAGGACTAAGATTCTCTGATCAGTGGATATAAAGAATGATCTCTTTGGGAAGAACTGCAAGAATGAGGTCTTTTGAAGGCCAAACACTGCTCATCTGGGGGCTAATACCATCCCAGGGTTCAGTGCATGGTGGTGGTATCATCATGCTGTGGGGAGGGGGAGGTTTCTGAGCAGCGGGGGCAGGAACACTGGCTTAAGGTGAAATAAAGGACAAACGCAGCCAAATACGCAGAAGTTCAGCGAATTGAGACTTCGACAACAGTTCACCTTTCAGCACAACAATGATCCAAAGCATTCAGGACAAGTCTGTGTCTGTCCTTGAGAGGCTCAGCCAAAGCTCCGACTTAAAGCCACAGAGCATCTGTGGACAAACCTGAAGATTCCCAACCAGTCTGAGAGGATCTGAAAAGGAAGAATGGGATAAACTGTCCAAGTCCTGGTGTGCAAATCTTGTAGAGGCTTACACAAGAAGACTCTGAGCTGTGTACCTGCTGGCAAACAGGCTTCTACAAAGGATGGAATTTAGGGCCTAGAAACTCTAAAAATGAAAGATTTCAGTTGGTTTTTAATACATTTCCACACGTCTACTTGTAGATTGTCATTATGAGGTACTGAGTGTATCCAAATGAAAGAAAAACACATTTTTTATCCATTTAAACTGAACTCTAATCCACTTTATGCCATTTGCAGACCTATAGTGCCACAAAGGTGACTTCAAACTCATTACCTGTGAGTTGAATATTTGGGTGAATTGTTTCTTAAAAAGATTACTCTCAAATGATATTGATGAACAGCTCAAGGCAGGGTCTGATTTTGAAGTTTTTTTGGACTATGTGACGAGGATGAATTTACAGCTACACAAGGTTCTGCCGAGATTTGGATTCATACAGTTAAAGAAAACGTAAAACTCGATGGATTCTCAGTGGACTGCTCTTACCTGGGGAGCTGTAAGGGAAAATTAATTCTCTACTCTGCTTTTTTTTTTCTTCTTTTCTGGAGGTGTCTTAACTGAGATACCTGGGGAATGAAGCTGACACATCCCTAGATTTATCTAAACATATGCAAATCCAACTCATTCCAGCGCGTCTCCAACAGCTCGTGTTTCAGAAATTATTATCCAGTCTGAGTATCCCGCCCGAAGCAAAAATCAAATTTACATGATGCTTTTTTCAATAAGCCATCAGAGAGTAATAAGAATGATACTCTAAGAATAAAAAAAAATCTAATCATAAAAAGCTAATGATGTTTGCGTGTGTGGATAATTACCTCATTTATAGGAGCAATTTAACGACGAAAATTGATTTCTTTTTTTTTTTTTGTCCGTCACATCCTTTGGAGATGTCCAACATCCATCGAGGATATATTTATGTAGTTGAAATAAGACAGGACGGATCTACATAGATTTGTTTTGAAATGGGTTTTATATATTCTGAATATGTTCTTGTTAACTAACTAAGAAACGTTCATCTTTATTTCTTTTGCTCCCAGTCAGAAATATCAAAATCTAGAGTGATATACCGACTTTTTCTTTTAATTTGAGTTTCCTTTATATCATAATATTGCTGCTTTTTCTCACAAACCACAAGTACATTTATATATGTTTATATTGTTGTCTACTTATATATTTAGTGTCTTCATAACACTCCATGACAATAAAGTTTAATTTAATCTGATCTAAAAAAAGAGAATCTGAATGCTTCTTCCACCACCCGTCTTCCTCTATATTCCAATATTGTGCTGCTTGAGTCAACTGTTGCACAAGACGGGCGTAATCTCTGACTTGAAGCATTTCAAACGCAACCTGAAATGAATCACGGTGACACAAAGTCAGGAGTTAATCCCGCGGAAAAGTCACGAACGCAGGATCTCTCATTATATGTTCACACTTAAAGTCGTAATAAGCGCAGAGGATTCACAGCTTTAAGCCTGTTATATACCAATAAAACTAATTGGAATATAATGAGCCTGTCTGTGCGCCAGCAATTGAAGGCTCAGTATGTCGAGGAGCAGCACGGCGGCACTGGAAGAAGTATTCAGGTGCTTTTAGTGAAGTACAAGTAGCAGTGTATATAAATATATAAAATATGCAAAAAAAACACAATCCTGGCATTCATGCTTCATCGGTGGTGATGGGAGGCTTCTAGAATATGTGTGAAGGCATTACGTTGAGTAGGATTTTTAAAAAAAGGAACTGTGCAGTGTGAAAAGATCAGAAAGTAATCAGATTACTCATAGATTTTGTAAAAATGGGGATTATTAGCAGGATTTTAAAATCTACTTTAAAATACAAAACGGCATTGTTGTGGAATACACTTAAGTTAAAGTTGGAATTTCTTTTCTTTTGTCTTCACTTGCATGTTTGGTGTTGAGGTAATCCCAAAGTGAAGTAATGAAGTTACTTTAACATTGTGATACTTGGATGCAACTTGTACTTGTATTGGAATACACATTTAAGTTGCCACTTTCTGTGTACTCAAATAAGATTTTAGCCATAATATATACATTTCAGGGTAATATTGTAGTTTTTGCTCCAACACTTTATTTCATATATCAGATAAATGTTCTCTTCAGCTTGTTGTTCATACAAAATACACAAATCATTCAATAGGATGATCAGAGATGTGTTAAAAACCTACAAACTAGCAATACCAGCTATAAAAGTAGACTTTATTCAAATCTAAATGCATCAGGAGCAATAATAAAGTATTGAAATCTGACTGTACTCTGTTTTTTGATAGTACTTTTCCACTTTACTCACAGAACTTGTACTTGAAGTGGAGTATATTTCCATGTTGTTGGGACATGTTCAGCTAATTAAAGGATCTAAATGCTTCTTTCACCACCGTGCTGGATTTACAAAAGCATCCCTGTGTGCCTGTATTCAGAATAAACACGTCCAATAAGGGAACAAATCATGAGTAATGCTTAACTAATGCATGACTCATGGCGGTTTGTTCCATGAATTATTGCCCGGACGCATCACAACGTCCTGTTGCTCAACATGAATGGGCGAGCGAGTCGCTGTCAGCTGTTGTGATGAATTCACACCTAATACATTATCAGTTAAATAACGATAGTTAACGGTTACTTCATACGTGAGCTGATGTCTTTGGCGTAACTTTGCAGTAGAACAAAGAGGTCATGCTCTGTTATAGTTTAAATTCTCACCTGGTAGCCCAATTTTATGCTTCCTTTATATAAATAAATACATTTCCGCCATAAATGAATGAAGGAAAGTTGAATATTGGTGCGATAACATTTGCTAGAATGCAGGAAATGAAGTCCCCATGTGTCAAATAGAACCTTTTTTCTATGATTGATCAGGATTCCACTTACACTTACTGGCTGTCATTTATATAATATAGATAAACACAGTCACATAAATAAGCCGTTACATAACTGCAGTCCAGCTTTTTTTTTTTTTTGCTGCATATGAGCTCATGTATGAAGTAAGTGTGAGTTAATATTCTTTCACTGCTGATCTATTCGGTCGAAGGTGAGCAGCAGGAGTTCATGATGCATCCGGGATTAAGTCATGCATTAAACTATCAGTTAGGCATTACCTAAGTATATGATTTTCACCCTCAATATAAAATATTACACATTTAACCGTGTCAGCGTGTTGAGAAAAGTGTCACAGTTAAGCCTCAACACAAGCCAGCTGTTGTGTCAGAGGGAATTTTCTGAGAAGTTTTGCAGGAAATGACACAAACAAGTAACTTAAAATGGCAAGACATTATATTAATGATAAATTTTAACTTTTTTAAACTTATTTTTATGTGCTTTTCAAAACATTTTTACTAAAAATACCCTATTGAAAATTATTTATGTACTAAAAATCATTTTAAGCTCATATAAAAATGCGGAAAATGTGAGTTAAAAGCACATTTTGGTTGAATAATTAGTTCAAATATATAAAACCAGATATAAGTTAACTGAACTTGAGAAAACAGGTTGAATAAATATATTAACTTGATTCAACTGGACAGTGGTTACAGACAGAATAACTTTCCTTTCAGTTAGCATTAAAGTCATCTTTTAAGTTTTGAGTTTTGAGTCAATACAAAGATTGTGAGGCTGTTTCAAGTCAACATGAAATAAACTGTCAACAACTGTAGAGACTGAATTCAGTTTTACGCTTTGTCGTGCTTGGAATAGTTTTTGGCTATTGTGAAAAGAAACATCCATAACTTCACTTAACATGTATGAAAGACAAACAGCAAGTTTCAACCGCGTCTGTTTTGTCAAAATACAAAAAAAACCCCAAGCATCTCTGGGCATTTTTAGTTCTCTAACAATGTGTTCTGGGAAGTTATGAATCCGTTGAGTGAACTTCATTCATGCAATTAGTTATTTTAAGTCAAAAATGCCTCAAATTTGAGGAGCTCATGTCTTTAGGTTCCTACGAAGCCCCGGAAGGGACGTGGAGAAAGAAAATTTAAAAAAACAGGGAGAAGAAAAAAAAAACAGAAGTGTCTTTTGCAAGATCTCACAAAACTTTCTTGGGATCTCGTAATGACTTATGCGAGATCTTGCAAAACTGTAGGTAGCTCCAGTCCAGTGGGTGGCGGTAATGCACCTGTACGCTGGATGCCAACCCCCAAATCTATAGAAGGTATATATACTTCTGGGTCTTTTTGGCAGTATGGAGAAACGACAGTGGAGGACACCCACCTGTACAAGAGTTTTGTTGAGTTTTTATAAAAATCGCCCCAAAATATAAAGACATTCAAGCAGTGCTTAGCAAGAGGCACAGTTTTTACAAAACATCCAATAAGATTGATTTTGCGAGAATTTTTATAAGATTCCGAGAACGTTTTGCGAGATCTTGCAAAAGATACCTCTATTTCTTCCCCCCTCTCCCTGTTTTTTTTCTTTCTCCATGTCCCTTCCAGGGTTCCGTAGGTTCGAGAGTGGTCTGGAAATGTAAAAATAAATAAATAAAAATACACATTTTCAGTTCAGCTAACAAGAAAGCTGCAAAACTCATATTTACATTAAGTAAACTACAAAAGATGAGTTGATTCGACTAAATTGAGTTATGATGTTTTACAGTGCACCTTTTCTCTGTGGCAAAACATTTATGTGCCTTCACAGCAATTAAACAGTTCCTACAATCGTTAACAAGCTTTCTCCACTGGGATTTTGACCTTTGAGGCCTTTCAGGCTTCCTTGGCATCACTCTGGTCTTCAGTTCCCTCCACAAATTGTAGACGGGATTCAGGAATTAGTTCAAATTTAACATTAACGTCTCTAACACAACGTCTTTAGTTGCTTCTTTATGCAATTTCCAGCCAGAATGAGCGTTTTGGTCAAATGAAAATGACCTTTAAATCAGAGTTTGGCATGGATATGAATAATTTAAGGTCTAATTTTAAGTGTTCTCATCAAAATCCATGCAAATGTGTATTACTGAGTATGTTGCTATGCACATTTCCTACTACTAAAATGCTGCTGTCTAATTTATTCATGTTTTGTGGGTGTAATGTTTGTATTTTGTCTGCTTTGTTGAGGGGTTTAAATTTGCATGCATCATATTTTCCAAGCTTTTTATGTTTTAATGGAAAATCGCAAACTGCAAAATACCCAGCCTACAAATAAACACAGTGGAGTACGAATAAAAATGAACGACAAGTCTAAATTTGGCTTAAGTGTGAACAATTTAGGGCCTAATTTTAAGTTTATCATCAAAATCCAGTCAAATGTGCATTAGTTAGTATATTATTACGCAGATTCTCTTTTACTAAAAAGCTATTTTATAATTTATTCAGGTTTTGTGCTTGTGATGTTTGCATTTTGTCTCCTGTTGTGTGGAGTTTGTTGTGAAGTTTATTCAACATACATCAGATTTTGTAAACTTTTTACATCTTGACCTGCAAAATATCCAGTTTACTACAAATGAATCTAGTAGGCCACACATTCCAGAGCTGTCCTGTGAAACATAGCGAATAAATAACGAAAACACTCGAATAAGTGCCTCCGAGTTGCCCGTCAGGTGGTGTTTTTGGCTGCTCGCTGGTTGGAGGACGCAGCAGGCCGCCTGGAGGCGCAGTGCGCTCCGCTGCGCGCTGCCGTGGATCAGACCAACCAGAGGAGGGAGGAGGCAGCAGAGGCAGAGCAGCCGCGCCACAGACACACAATCCACATTTCCAGAGGAGAGACCGACACTCTCAGTCCCCTCCAACATTTTCTGTCGAGCTCGGGTAACCAAACAAGCGGAGCAGGACGCGCTCTGCCTCGGACAGATCCGATCCGAAGATCCCCCAAGGACTTGTTTTGCTCTTCGTTCTCCCGGAGGTCACCTTACAAATATAGCTCACAGGATATAAGTTATTTACAGTAGCATAACCGGAGCTCCCTGGAAGATGGGTTCAGTCCCAGCGATATCTGTCCTCATTTTGGGCATTGTGGTTCCTGCGCTGGCCGGCTACATTGAGGTATGTGCATTTTATTTTCTCCTGATTTATTGTGCGCCAGGTTGCTCGAATCCAGAGAGGGTTTTTTTTTTTCCAGGCAGAAGCAAATCTTTTTCGGCCCCATTATTCTGTCCTCTGCTCACATGAGGCTCTCGTGGCTGATCCTGCCAACGAATCCACTACTGGAGGTGAAATATATTGATTAATCTTTAGCACTTCTGTCAGCCAAGACCCCCTCAAGTGCTGGTTAAAAATGAAAACATATCTGGGATTGTTGCCTTCTGTACAGTTTTCTCTGCGCTCCTGCATATTAGATCTGGTTAACTATTAATCAAGGGCTTCCAGGTCAGTCTGCACCGCCTTGCACGGCACTGATTGCAGTTTGTTGGTGAGTTGAACAATGTGGAGCCTGAGCGTCCTGGAAGGAGAATTATAGCAGGGTTTTTGTTTTTGCTGCAGAGATCAAATCAAAGACAACTGGCGCTTAGTCAGGCCTTTGGGGACACACAGGACCTCTGCAATGGATCACAAACAGTATGCAGCCCGCTCCACATCATTTATTGTAGCACAGGAGGAGGAAATCCTTGTAGGTGTTTCAATCTGTAGCGGTTCCTGTGTCAACAGGATGGACCCCCCTGGTACGGTTCCTGCTCAGGGGGATTCTTACGGTGTCTTATGTTGGTCTGTAGAACATCTAAATCCACTCTGCGGTTCATTCGTTGGAGCCAAATGGTTCCAAAATGTAGCACACCCACTCACACACGTGCACGCCTCGTACCTGCCTGATGTCCTATTTTCCTGCTGGCTCACCACTTATTGTCCCCGATGCCTGCAGTGTCAGACATGTGTGTCATCGGATAACAATGCACCCATTTTTTTTTTTGCCCCCCAGAGCAAACACCAACCAACCCACAACCCCCCCGTCAGAGGGTAAACACAAGTGTTCCTGCTCACAACCATGACAAAACATTTTAACAAGACGTCTCCTCCTGGCACTGTTGTGTGCAAACTACTTATCAGTTGTTTTTTTTTCCCTCTCCTGCATTTGCGACGAGAAAAAAAAAAGAAAAAGAAAAACCTCGGCCATTTTGAGGCAGTATTGGCTGGCATTGTGTTGAGGGGGGGTAAATAATGGTTATTATGCCCCCCAACAGAAATCCATGCTGCTGCACTCTCCACAAAGACCCCGTCCGTCCCCCCTCCACCCTCTGCAATGATTGCCTCCTCAGTCAGCCTTCCTAACCGCACAGACACACCGCTCGATACTGTACAGACTCTCCTGAGATGATTAATGGATGAAATCAATGAATTTTCCTGATCAGTCACCCAGATTAAATTGAGAAATTTATGGCGGCTGCTCGTGCATCTTGGCTGTAGGGGCGCATGCTGAGGGTTCCTGGGGTTTAATCAATGGGAGGACGAGGCTTCTCTCTTTGTTGCAGGCACAGAATCTGGATGCTCATACATTACCTGCAAACTGGAACACCTTGGAGCTGGAAGAAGAAGAGAGCAACCCCCCCCCCTCAAAATAGATAACCACATAGATGGATGGTGTTCAACCACAGCATCAGGTTACATTTGTCAGTAAAATTACACTCAGTTCTGTTGCATCCGAGCACCAAATTAAACAGAAAACCGACCCGAGCCAAAGCTGTTTGGCCCTTTCCTACATAATTGTCAGTATTTCGAACCGTGTCGAGGCCAGACAGCTAAAAAAAAAACAAAAAACAACTGCCTGCTTTTGACTCTTGCAGTTGTTTGTCAGTGGAGCTGCCGCTGTGTGCTGATGAGCAGCTGAGCTACGTTTCACCGCGCTGACAGGCCGACATGCTCTCGGACCTTGAGTTTGAGTTTATGAGGCGGTGAGAGCTTCTCGGAGATGGTTGGTTCCCTCTCTCGCCTATCCATTGTTCCTCATTTTCTTTTTGTTTGCAATCGCCGAGGTGTCGCTGGAATGAAGCGGCCCTCTTGTTTTGTAGTTCCTCCTTTTCTTTCTTTTTTTTTAAGCGTTTTGGGATTATCCAGCTACTTCAGCTGTGTAAACAGTTTTGTTTTGTCAGATACCTGTGAGAGTGCCAGATTGTGAGCTTTGTGTTTCTTCAGCTGTGTTTTACCCCCCTTCTCATCCGAGCTGCTCTGTGTCACAGGCTTTACAGTCTGCACCGGCTTCAAAGGGGGGGTTTTGTCCTGGTGGTTCCATATCCACAAGAAAACAATGATTCCAGGTTTATTTCAATTCCACTCACTCGTGGAAGAATCTGGAGTGAGCAGCTGTGTCTGTTCTGGAGCTAATTTGGAAATCAGACGAGAACCGTAAAGCAGGTTTACCCAGAGAATTGCATCACGCTGAGGCATTCGCTGATATGGCTCCCACTGGATTAATGGGATACAGAATATCTGGAACACTTAATGCATTCGGTACATTTTATTCTCTGCTGACTTAAGCAAGCAGAGATTATCACCACCATGACACACAGTGTAAAATAACAGCGTTATGCAACGCCACATGACATTTTTGTGCTCGTCATAAAATCCGCAAAAAATGTTGGTGTTTTCCTTCCAGTTGGCCCGTAGCATCGAACACACCAGCATGTGTCTAAATTCAAGGCATGACCGAGCTTGCGCAGCCTTAACTCGTGCTGCTGGAGCGACTTTGGCTTCGTGGAGTCTGTTTGCAAACATGTGCTCGTCAGAGGAATGTCCAGGCACGATCCAATCAAGGGAAGTGCAGCATTGGATGCTCGTGCGCCGGGAGCAGATCGGTTCAGCGTAACCCACAAAAAAAAAAAAGAAGAAGAAGAAAAATGGCTGTAGCGCTGTGCTTATTGCTCTGTGGTTGCAGTCCTCTTGCAGCAGCAGATTTCCTCTTATCGTTTCACAGTGTGCGTGCGTGCTTGTAGGCGAGCATTGATATTAAAGTGAGCTCCTGTGTGCTTTCATGTGTGTGTGTGTTTGTTCTGGATTTGGGCTGATAGTGAACAATTGCATGTGAATGGCTTCCCCCGCTCGCTTGTGATTGTCGGGGAACGGTCCGTTAGCAGGGCTCAGTGATTCTCCATGAGGGCCTTTTGTGTGAACCTGAATAGAGAACCCAGGACGTCGTTACCATACGGAGGTGATCGAGATACCGAGCTGTTGGAAACGCCGAGGGGGAGAGAGAGAGAACAAAAAAAAAGAAAAAGAAAAACAAACCAACAATCAGCAGCTCTTGCATTTGATAAAGATCTGTGAACACGTCGTTGTGGGTGGCAGTCTAAGCCTCCTGAAGGCTGTTTCTTTTCACTCCCCTAAGCTGCACAGATCGCCTTCTTGACCTCCACGTTCTGCCGTGTCAGTCAAGTTGAAGGCGGCTGAAGGCATGTGCGCCATCAGCAGAGAATCGGCCTCGCTCGCCCTTGAATTCGTAGATTAGCGCCTAAAACCTTTTGCTTTCAATTGTTGGGACAGCCCCATATCCTGTGAATCCTCTTAGCGACAAGAAATACTGGGTGCTTATAGATCTGCAAAGGGAGAGCTACTAATCCCAGAGCCCTGCCCCTACACACACTCGCCCACTCACTCATTTCCACTCCCCTGCAGAGGCAAACTAACTTCAAAGTGGCACAGAACACAGTGAGTCACCTGTGTGTAATATCGGCGGTGTTCGCTCAACACTGAAGTCTGATCTGTGCTCTATGACTAACAGTAGGAAGGGTTGTCTGATTGAATCTAAGCCTTTAATCTCTGTCCTTTCATTTCCTCAAAGATACCTTCCTGCCACTCGTCTACAGTTTTTCTGCCTCCGTCTGTCTCCGCCGTCTTTCCTTTCACCGCCTTGGCTGTTTCTTCCTCCAAGCTCGTGCATGTCTCCTGGAGCGATTCCATCGACAGACACACTCTCAGCTCATCCCGAGGATTTAAATAGAGAGGCCTCATCAGGCGAGCCTTGTTCTCACGATGCCGGGCTTTGTCTCCCAGGCTCTGCGTGCGCTCTAATTATCCCGAGCGAGCCGAGTTGCCTCTCCTCTTATTTATTTATTTTTTTATTTAGCAACTATAACCGCGCGGTTGTGTGTCTGCGTGGGTGTGTGTTTGTGCGCCCCGAATCCTCCTGCAGCTCGGCTCATCACATATTTAGTCAGTTCTTCTCGGTGCGAGATCCTGGAGCGGCGGGGACTTGGCACGGAGTGAGTGGGTTCAAATCGACACACCCATGACTGCACATCGCTTAAGTTGCATCAGGCCTCCTGCCATATGTAGGCCAATCTGCACGGCCGCGACAATCCTCCTCGTGCGCGCTTCTGCCAAGGTGAAACGCCGGCGCACCTGAGCCTGCCTGTGTGTGTTTGCGTGTGTGTGTGTTTTCGACGGCAGCCCGGCTCAGGCGCAGATGCACGAGGATTCCTTTTGTCGGTTCGTATGCCAGAGTGCTCAGGAATGCATAGCCCCAAGTGCAAACGCCTGGCTTTATTGTGCTGTGAGCAGCTCTCTTCCTGTGATAACACTGGAAGTAACCGCACAGTGGCGAGTTTCGGCGCACAAACACGTCCCCTTTAATCCCGCTTTCAAGAAAGGAGCCATTTCAGACGTTATTTTTTAATGTATTTCCTGCCTGACAAAGACAAGGCGGCCGACGTAGGTGGGTTAAACCCTGTCAACCCCCTTCTCGCGCTGAGTTTGTGCGTCCCTGTGGCTCTGTGAGTCACTCTTGCTGCTTGAGATTTTCTCCCCATGAATAAAATATCGGGTGTGCTATCTATGAGTTACAGTGCACTTGTATCTCTGCCTATGGCCCCGCCTGCCTCGTCGTCAGCGTGAGGAGGACTCGGCCCGCTGTCCCCTCCTGGTCTTCTTCAGGTGTGCAGCTCCTGTTTTGTAAGATCAGTGAGTCATGCGCAGGTTTGGGTGAGGCCTTTGCACTGATTTGTCTGCTTTTTTCTCTTTTTTTTTTTCTTGCACAAAGTGGAATAAAATGGAGGCAGGCAGCTAAGAATCAAAGAGCCAGTTTAACTATGAGCCAGCCATTGTTTCCTGCTGTGTGCACGCTCATCTGCACCAGAAAATGTAAGAGCATGAAGTACTCAAGGGCTGTGTTTTTTTTTTTTCTTTTTCGTTCTTAACTCGTGTTTGAACCCATCTTCAACTGAATTTTGTAGTATTCAAATAAGACCCAGTTTCTAAACTTCACTTATAATTGATGTCTTTGTTTATTTGCCTCTTTATCTCTTTGCAAGCTTCAGTGCGCGGGTGTGTCTGTCTGTCTTTGTGGGAATATTTGTGTCTCTTTCTGGATTATATGTCTCCATCCTTATTTTCCCCAGGATGCCGCACGCTGGGAGGCCGTATTTTGATGTTTTGGATCTTGGCGTCACGTCGGGTACGCTTTAGGATGTTATTCAGGGCGATCGCAGCCGCTGTGTCTGCTCTTTTGTTGTTTTGCGGTGATTTGAGACACACGAGAAGCCGTGTTTGATTAGCGTCTTCTCTTAACTTATCTGCATGCCCAGGTAGGAACACAAATACATAGCTGAAGGAGAACGTGGAAGGAGGTGGCGCTCTCGTCTTGATAAGCCCGCTGAATGACTGGCAGCCTGCCTCGCTGCCATAGTGCTTGGGGTTTTTTTTTTTGTTTTTTGCTGCACAAATGCTCCATCCTCTGCCAGGGAAAACCGAGCATGTTAGTTCCAGCTCCCTTCCTGTCCGTCTTCCTGCTCGCTGAGCTTCCCGTCTTTACCCCCGTGCCTCTAGTGGAAATGGTATCATCCAGAATGGAACCAAGGGCAGCGTGGACTTAATCCTGTTTCTTTTTTTTTTTTTTTTAAAGTTTATCCTCTTCTTTCCTCAGGAGAGTAGGGAGGGGGGGAAATGAAAATGTCAGAACGGTAAGAGATAGAAGCATTGCAGTGTAACTGTATACCCCCAGAGAGAGGCCTGTGCTGCTGCCGCCGCCGCTGGTGCTCAAGTATGTGACGGCCCTGTTAGCAGCCTGTCTGATACAGCATTTTCTCAAGGAGAAGGTGGCCAAGGACAAACAGCAACCCTGTAGGAGGGTCCACATGGGAGACAGACAGAACAAGGGGGACATTTCACCCACAAAGGAGGGAACGGGGAGAAACGAAAAAGCAGAGGCCGTAATAGAAAATAGATGAAAATTCCTCCTTTGAGTTTTTCCCCCTAATTATCTTTAAGCCTCTACCTTCGCGCACCGTAATTAATTCAATAAGAGGTGTTCATGCATGATGAAGAGCTAAAGCCTGCTTCTCTCTGCGCTCACAGTGGCAATAAAAGAAGGATGTTTGTGCATTGTATAATTTAGGGAGGACGTAAATGAGAGTTACCTCAGTCTAAAATAGAAAACCCCAGACGACAGAGAGGGGAAATTAATGTAGCTTGAATGCGGGGCAGGAAAACCTGGGAAAGTATAGGACACCGATAGACACACAAACAGAGTGGGACGTATATAATTTCACCGACAGGCGTGTGACGCAACTCCCCATCCTGCCTAAGTCTGCATTTCCCTTTATTTCCCCTGCATCAGCTCCACTATAGTTTTCAGGAGCACAGTTTTATTATGCAGAAACAATAACACGCCAAGGCTCCAGAGGACGGAGCGCAGTTGTAGGGCTGCGAGCAAGGATTATGTTCAGTATTGATTCATTTGTTCAATTATTTTTCAATGAATTGAGAACTTCTTTATGAAATTTAAAGTGTTCATCGCTAAGCCCCAAATACCCACACCGATTTCAATTTGCAGTTTAAAAAAAACACAGATAAGCAACAAATACTCACATTTAACTGTCCGAACCCCAAACAGTTTCTGGGTGGATTCGTTTTTTTTACTGCGACATAAAGTCCTGCAGCTCTGGAAATAGTACAACCACGACTAGGAGTAGAGAAATGTCTTCTGTGCAGTATGACACCATTAGAATACCGTTAAAAACAAGACTGCACATACTACAGATATTTTGCTATTTACTTTGGAATTTGTTTTCACTCGTGTTTCCTCTCTGCCTGCAGTTCAGCTGACCAGCATTTTTGTCACGTGACTGCTGGTCGTAGCTGAGTCACTAATGGCTTCACCACTTTTGTTTTTTTTTTTGCACAATCTGGTTCAAGCATACGCTTTATTTTATACATGCAGAATAAAGCCCTTTGGATGAAATCTCCTGATTTTAAGCTTAGATTTGGTTAAACCTTCCTAACAGAACAGCACAGATGAGTGCTTTAAGAATGGTCTGAAAGTTTCAAAAGTCATGCTGCTTTCCTTTATCGCATCTAATAAACAGTGACAGTTTTGGGGCTTTTGGAAATATATAACATGCCTTTCAGACCTACCAGTGTTTTTAGGGGTTCAGAAGGTTAAACAGCCAAAAGCAGCACATGTTGTTGTGTTTTTCTCTTGATAAATGACTCTTTTCCAGAATTAACCATTAATTATCTATTGATCGACTAATCAGCATCCAGTGTCTGCGCCGCACAGCGTTTGTGTTGCTGTGTATCACTACGTGCTCCAGGCCTGTTGTGTTGGCAGAATATTTAGCATTCTGCTCCAGACCTCGCTCCACCCAGATCTGGCAGCAGCTGAGCTATGACCCTGATAGTATCCTTGTAGTATTTCTCTTATTAATTCTATAACTAATGACCAGTAGAGGTTTCCATTATCTATCACAAGAAGTTATTATAAGCCTATTCTCACTTGAACATCCACGGGAAACGACTCCTGAAGCAACAGCGATTGTGCATCAAACCATGAATTCAGAGTGCTGCTGCTGCTGGATCACGAGTTGAAGGACTGTGATTTGACATCGTGTGTAACTTTTTTTTTTTGTCACAGCCATTTCCATTTTACATAATAGTGCCCTGAAATGGCACTTTTTTCATTACGGAGCTGCAGCTAATGAATGCTGCAGCCGCACACCTCTATCAGCCATTTTGATCTGAGATAAAAACCAATCAAGCACTCTAGAGAATTCCATTAGTTTGATGAGATATGAATATAGCTCAGAGCGCAAATCTGAAATAGTCTGCTGTTTTCAGACAAACCCATTAAAAGTCATTTGATCTTCTGCAGCTAATTATAGTGCCTTCCGAGCAGCTCGGACTCCACCTCTTCCATTCCCCCACCTTCCCCTCCAACCACTCCCTTCAGCGCTTCGTCACATCTCGTCCTTATGCTTCATACTCGGCGTCAGTATTGTCGAGGAAGCTCTGTCAGCCTCACGGTCGCTTGTCACCGTCCAGACGAGAAGCAGGAAGCCGCCGAGGGTTCTGACCCGAGCCGGGCGCTGTGGGGAGGGAACAGGAGGTGGTGGGAGCAAGGTCAGACAAGTGACGAAACGCGAGCGTTGGAAGGCGAGCTTAGAGATGGATGCTCCTGCTGCGAAGTCTTGTGTCTTCTCCATAGAGACAAGACTGATTAGCTGTTGGCCTCAGCATGCCTCGCTAGAGTTATAGTCTTCACTAGTCTGATTGAAATCCCTCCGCCCTCCCCTTCCCCACCCCTGCTGAGAGGCTGAGGGAGGGCAGAGCAGGGCTTAATGACAGATAAGCATATCTACATTACATCCATCATGCTCCCCTGGTAAAGATGGCCTCCGTTGCATCGCCCCGAGCATCGCAGGCTAATGCAGACATGTGGGTTGAGTCTATGCTCCGCTGCTCAACGTCTGCAGGGGACACGAAGGGAGCTCTGCAATCAGAGCGCAGATTCATTTTAAAATCAGCTTGGGTGGTCATGGGAGAGTGGCACCGCACGCTGGGGCGAGTCAAGCGACGTCCTTAACTCGCTTCCAAAAGGGGCAATCAGAGTCCCAAAAAAAGAAGAAGAAAAAAAAAAATGGTGATGAAAAATGATTTCAATATGAAAATTTTAAACATTTAATACGGTTCCAAAAATGCGTTCGGGAAGTTGAAAATCCATTTTAACAAGACCTCCACAGGGCTTAAAGTACATGTGAATTTGGAAAATGATGAAGGCTGTTTCACAGTTAGCACCTCATTGAAGAAAATGTTCCTGTGAGCAACATTCAGACTCAGAACATTTTGTATTTTGCCCGACAGACGACTTAATTAGCAAAATTGTGAGTCGATTTTCTGGCTGTTAGCTGTGATTCTGTCTGTATTCGACGCAGCGAAAGAGGTCGCGCAGATGTGACAAATGTGCATTTTAGTCTTTAAAACAACAAATGCACAGAAAAATTAAAGTTTCTCCGATGTGCAGCGAAGTTGCAAAAAAAAAAAAGTCTCAGGAAGATTAAGCAAATCAGTCCGCTGACGCATCAGAACTGTGACGGTCTCGAATTCCCTCTGAATGTCCTCCTCGGCAAAAATGAACAGATAATCAGTGACATTCAGTGCAGTGCCCTGAATGCTCATGAGCCTTCAGAAAGTACTGCGCCCCTGAGCAGGGAATATTTTTGAGGGCGTACAAACTATCTCCAAGAAACTTAATTTACATCGCGGCTCCTCAGGTGGAAAAGGCTGCGGAAACGCCAACAATATATATGCAAATCATGTAAGATGCTGTGAAATGTACCATGTTTGCACTTTTTGTAACTTGAATCGGAACATGTTAAGAGATTCAGCGTTTCCCACACAGTCAGGGAGTGACTCCGTGTTGCCAGATATTGTGGAAAATGCTGCTCGGCGTCCTTGATCTCCTCCCTCCTCCTGCAGTTCTCTGGCTGCTCTCCTGCTCCGGCGTGGCCTCACCACAACTCATCGCTGCCTTGTAGCGACTCAACGTGATATTTCCATGTTGTCCTTGAAGCGGCTCGCTCTCAATGTCACCTCCCACCGAGCACCACTTCCCCCCACAGGTCCCTCTGATTTAGACACAGTGTTCGTCCTCCCCTCTTCATCCTGCACCACACATTTTAAGGACAAATTGGCTATTTTATGTCTTACTTTTGCTCACCGGAACAGTCTGTCCTTCCCTCACCTCCATCTCCTCTCTACCTTGCTATTACACCTCTCACCTCGCGGCTGCTTTTTTCCCTCCCCCTCTTCCTCAGTTCCTCAGTTTCTCTTCTGCTTGCTCAACAATTATGTGCTCATTAACCGAGGGAGTTCAGGCGGCTGAGAGAGACGTCAGTGACAGGGCTGGAGGCCTCGCTGAGGTGCCCTGTTACTGTGGTTCCTTTATTGACAAGCCTGCCTGCCTGCCTGCCTGCCTGTCTGTCTGCCAGCCTGCCTGGTCCTGAAGCAGCCGAGTGGTGCTGCATGCTGATGAGCACCGAGTCATCCAGCAGGAAAATGAGAAAAAGCGCGAGTGGGAGTGACGGGAAGGAAGGAAGGATGCAGCACTGTGTTTTCACTCAACTCGGAGGATATGAGAGGGAAGAGAGAGTGAAGTGAGCACAGGTCATTTCTCCCAAATCCCCTCTCCTCAGCATGAGAGATTAGGCGACTGTGCTCTCCGGCAGACGAGAGAGAGGCACACTCCTGTGTCTAATCCGCCTCTTTTAAACTGCTGAGAGTGCAGTACAAAGTGGGGTGGGGTGGGGGGAGAAGAGTCTGCGTCCACATAAAGTGGCCTGTGGAAAACACAGGCGCATAGTTCAAAACAAACTGAGCCCCGTCTAACAATCGCCTAAGCTCCTAAATCTCCCGTGCAGCCGCTGCCGGAGCCGTGGCCGCCGCCCGCTCCTTCCCGCCTCCTCGCCGGGGCTCCCCTCTCAATCACATCACCTGAAATCCCACACGAGCACAGTGTCAGAAAAACCCTCATTAACCCGTCAGCCCCGGCGAAGTCGAGGGCTTAGACGTGCACATGTCGCACAGCCCATTCCTCCTCCCCATCAGCTCACCGGCTGGAGAGACCTCCCGCCCGGCACGGAGAGGCTTTTTAATAAATAGGAAGGCAATGGCCAATTTAATCATGCTAATGTGTATGTTACAGTGGGAGCTGCATCGGCTATTTGATCTCTCACTGGAGAGCGGAATCTGCAAGAAGAAGAGAAACAAGAGGAAGGTAGTCAATTTCGAGCAAAGCAATAAAGGCAGCAGCTCTAATTCCAATTGAAGAAGGAAACAGTGGAGATCATTAGGGTGGGTTTTTTTCCCCCCCCTACGAAGGCAAATACGAAACAGGGTGTCAAGTCGAGGCTAAGTGCATTGTTTGACTTAGCAGAGAGGCTAGTTGTTCTGTCTATTTTGGTCGTAAACATCTGGCATAGTGATGTCAAGAATGTAATCCGCTCCAGGCCACGTGGACCTTAAGCCCGGATAGAGAGGGCTGAGAGGGTCGGCGGCTCACATGGCTCCGAGCGGGAAGCGAGGCCGACCGAGGGAGAGGCGGTAGAAGCAGGTGGGAGAGGTAAACGTATGGAGATGGATGAGGAGAAAAGAAGAGACGGGTTCACGGAGAGTCGCCCAGAGTGCTCGGAGTGAATCGAGATGAAAGGAGGATTGAGGGGGGATTGCTCACGCTGAGAGCTTTTAGTGGGCAGAAAGGCAAGAACGGGTGATTGAACCGACAGGAAGGAACGCGCGAGAAATAAATTCACCTGAAAGTGGACCTCGATCATCACGGTCCTCGAGCCATTAACACAAAAATAAATAAATAAAAATGAAGCAATTATCTCCATCCTGGAAGAAATAGCTTAAACTCCGGCTCCTTATTTATGCAATCATGCACCTGCTTAGCTTTGCAACTAAACAACAAGCTGTGGGTAAAGCCCTCGGTGTAATTATCTCTTTATCGCTGCAGCACACACTTATCAGTTATTCCTCTTGCTGACTGGCTTTAATACCTGCCTCTCCGCACACAACACCTCGCTCCGGTATTTTGGGCTTGTTTTGTCGCATTTGCATATGACACATTTGATGATAAACTCTCAAATTCAATTAGCCATCTAATAAACCCCTCCGTCAGAACTGCAGCTGTTAAGTAGCAATCAACAATTTATAGAGCCTATTTTTATTCCTTCTTTTTAAAGCTGTTGTGACAGCTCATTGCTGTTTCTTTATGAGGCGACACAAGAGAGACGCGGATCAATTTTTCATGATGGATGATTATTGAGATAGTTCAGCGAAAGATAAATAGCAGAGTCTGTGTTTTACCGCCTAATAGTGCCCCGAATCTGCCCTTCAGCCCTCCTTTGTCGCAGTATTCCTCTCCATATATGACATACGACAGCGGTGGCCTAACGAGGAAGCTGCCCTCTCGCTATCACCGTCTCCCAAATTAGAACTCCCCGAGCTGAATCGAAACAAATTTGCTCCTTTGCCCTCGCTTTTCCCCGTCGCCCTGCTCCTTCCCAGCGAGAAACCAATCTGCTCAGTATCTGCGTAAACTTAACCGGGTAGGCAGAGGAAAGCCAAATGCAATATTGCGATGGCTGTGGGTGACCCCTCAAGGCTGCGCGTGATAAGGCTGGAGAGGTGGAGTAATATTCCAGGGAGATGCTCGCTGCCTGAAATCTGTGTCAAGAGGGGCCGCGGGGGGGAGAATGGCTCTTCAGTTCCTCTCCTGCTCCGCGCTGGCAGCCCCTGCCCTCACAATAAAAGAATAATAAAGCAGGATGCAGCGGGATGCATCTCGATGTCGACCGTCAGGCGGAGACACGGAGCCTGACGGTCGACGCCGATAGCAGCTGGCAGAAGGACGGCGAGACCACACAGTATTGACAGCAGCGGGTGTCGGAGGAAAGACTGAAGATGTGGACGAGTGAAGACCTTTGTACTGTCATGTTGTTG
Source organism: Stegastes partitus (assembly GCF_000690725.1). NCBI lineage: Eukaryota > Metazoa > Chordata > Actinopteri > Pomacentridae > Stegastes > Stegastes partitus. Next base: position 285,906 of record NW_007578366.1, read on the forward strand.
TTTCTCTCCCATGACTGACTGCCCTTTGGTCGCTGGGACCGACGTTAGAAACACAAGAGGAGCGCTTTGCATGACTTTATAGCTTCTGCAAAAACACTCGAATGTACATTTCTGTAAAGCCTTTCCAGAAAGATAAGATAAACTTTATTTTCCCCTCAATGTGCATGTTAAATACAGATGAGGCCTGGAAAAAGCAGCACAAGAATGACAAAAGTAAAAAATTAAAGATATAGTAGAGCCTATGTGCACCTTTCACATGTACAACTGAAGCATGATGAATGGATATGTATACGTGTAGCTTTATGGATACACTTGTGCAGCATTGTACATTTGTGTTATTGTAGTTTTAGAGAGAAAAACACCAGCGCCAACGCAAAAAACCTTCACTTAATGGTTTAACTGTGGCTCCACAGCGTGCAAAGACAGTTTCCCTCTTTGTATTAGAGCTCAGTGACCAAAAATATGTGGGTCATGTGTGATTCGTCAACACACGAGATCTTTTCTTAGACATCAGTGAGACTGCCGCCTCTCCTTCGGTTGTGCATCCCAACAAAAGCATTGCTCGCATTTTGAAGGGAGAAAACAGGTGAGCGCGTCGCCACCGTGCAAATCTTTGGGAGTTTTTCACACCGACTTTACTCCTGCATGAATAAACGCAGCACCGTCGCTCATCCGAATGAGTCCAGTCCAGAGCGGGCGCTTGCAAAAAATAACACGGCAACGAGAGACGATGTGCAACTGGACGTCACGTGACAAGCGTGCAAATAAGGTCGCATTACTTTCTGCCAGCGACTCACAAATGAGCACAAAGAGCGATAAAATAGTTGAAGCTGTGACAACTTCTCATATTTCAGCTCTTTTTTTGTTCTAAATGCCCACTTGTCGATAAGCACTCCTTCAGACACCCAAAAAAAACCCAACGGGCTACATTTCATTGGCAAAAATCGAGTTGCATGACACAGATTTGAAATAAATCAAACTGCTCGCCGTGTGAACCCAACTGTTCCAGCTGTACCACCGCACCTCACAATCTCTTTGAATCCTTAATTTGACTGTGAAAATAAATTAAATGCCACTCAAACAGGTTATTACAGTTTGTAATCTGTCTTCTGATAGAATTCTTCATTAAAGAGAATGGAGTACACTACCTTTAGATCTATTTTGCCGGTAAAATCCCCTCTGAGCTCTCGATGATAAAACCTCTTAAGATGAAATATGGTTCTAATTAGGATGGCAGCACTTGACAAAAAGAAGAGAGAGAGAAGAAGAAGAAGGGGAGAAAGGAAAAAAAAAAAAAAAAAAAGCGCAGCATTATCCTCGCTTGGTTTTTCAAGTGTTTATTTCCCTCTCGTCTGAATGAGCTCTATTGGACGGGGTTGAGCCTGCAAGACAAGACCCCACCGGCCCACCAACTGGAGCCGCTTATAAATAGCCCAGACACACCTTCTCCCCAGTGAAAAGACAAGGAGGGAAAAAAAAAAAAGAAGTACTTTGCTCTAATTAACAGTGTTTTTCTCCTTTCTTGGCCTAGTATCTCTCCACTTGCCTACATTTACATTTGCGTGGCAGGCTTTTAGTCGGATCTTGTGTCCACCCTCATTTAAAATAGCACACAGAATAATTACTAGGCTGCAGCGAGGTGACGGCGACAGAACCCCGACTGTATTCTTGTGATTATACAGCGATCCAGTAAGCAGGGGGAAGGACAAAAGAAAAAATACGAGCTAAGGAGAGCTTTTCTTTTCCCCGGTGAGAGCAGTTTATAGCAAGCTGGGGGAGACAAAACGAGAGGCTGGACGGATATGATTGAGCAGTGAGATGCGTTTTCAGGCTTTGATAGGAACATGAAGTAACCCTCCAACAGGGTCCCCGCTGCTCCACGCTCGCAAATGACGTTCGCGCTATGACAATATGTAACGGGGAGCTGCAAAAAAAAAAAGGACAAGACAACAATGCCAAGTAAACCTCTGCAAGTGGCTGCTAAACACGCCGACTGCGAGGGAATGAATATGGCGCTGCTTTTGTTGTGAAAGTCAGCCCGCCTGAGATCTCGGCGTGAACAGCGTCGTTCCAGAAGGAGGCTGCATTTACACACAATGGGAACGTGAGCACAGAGCTATGCAAGTCGGTGGCTTCTGACCACAAGAAGCAAAAGGACAAATGCCTTGACTGGCAGAACATAGAGTGCCTATAAAAAGTGTTCACTGCTCCTCGGATGGTTTTCCCCCTTTCATTGCTTTTCAATGTTGAATCATGGTCAATTTATTTTGGCTCTCTTGACAGGAATTTACAAAAAAAAAAAAAAGGTTATTTTGGTCTTGGATAGGATCAGAAATTCAAGTGAGTTTCTATTGCTTGTTTGTATTCATGTCGCCTCCAAATGCTGCTTCAAGTTAGATCAGCGCATTTGTGGCAGGCTAAGGTGTATAAACAGTGTCTTTACCTTCATAAAACAGGGATGTTTATTACTTTAAGAGCAAGTGCTTTTATTTGCATTTTGTGTGAGAACTGGTGAACAACACATACACAGAAAATCAAATTTGTTTACATGTCTGTGTGGTATTTTTCATTTGCTAGAAGACTTATCATGCACGACATAAGCAGACAACACCCTGAAACCGCGGTCAGTCTCAAAAACGTGGATTCAGACTTGCAGGGTTTCATACGTAACAAACAGAAGGGACAAATCCTGTCATTATTTTTCCTCAAAATTGGTTTCAGATTCAAACATGTACAGCTGAATTAATCCAACATTAGAGTAGCTTTACAGCGTTTGAGAGATGAAGGTGAAGGGGGCGACTTGGATCTGCATAATCTTAGAAAGGAAACAGTGTAGGGTTGCATCTAAGCTGATTCAAGGTAGGAAGGGGTCATTTTAATGGAAAAAGCGGTTCTTAATATGTAATTTTAACTCCCAGTTTAATCTGTAGCCAGAGACAGACTTTAACTGACTGTATTTCCTACAATCCTTCACCGTTAAATTTGCTTAATAATCTGCAGAAAGTAACTAACATTCATCCACATGCTGCTGTCTCATCTGGAATTTAACTTGTATAGAAATGGCTGCATTTATATAAAGCTTTTATCCAACACAATGTGGGGTTTGAGTGCAAGCAGCACCCTCCTCTGCTGTTAAATGAAGCCAAAATCTGCAGTTCCTCGAGTGGCCACTTGAGGCTCGCTGCAAAAGTGAGTGAATCCCTGCAGACATTTATGTTAAAATACCAACTTCACAGGAGAAATAAACATGTTTACAAGCTGGTGCAATGAATAGTTTTGGTCTCTATAGCTAATTTTTCCATACACGACAGTTGCTCGGGGATTGTGTTTTGATATCACGCAACAATTTTAATTATATTACAATTTAAAGTTGTGCATATTTAAAGGCATGGCTGCTTTGAGTGACAGGAGAAGAGCGTCCTCTCACCTCTTGCTCAGTTTCGGATTAGTCAACATGGTGACAGTCACAGCCGCCACACTGGTCAACAGAACGGCCGCTCAGGAAACCTATGGGCGACGCCACGGAGGATCTTTTTATACATCCAGAGCTTCAGCGTCTCGCCCAGCGACACTTCAACATGTGGACAGCAGCAGCTGCTGTGCTTTGTGATTAGCAGATGACCTCTTCTACCTCCCGAATGGCACCAACTTGTCTCAGCACATCCTGTAAACGCTACCACGGGCTAGTTTTCATCCACGCCGATCAGGACTCCTCTCAGCTCAAGCTGTGACTTACTGTCTGGTAAATATTTTAAAAGAAAGCAGCAGCGGTTGGTGCAGTGTCTGCTCGTAATGGGGAGTGACATTGCTGAACACACTGATGCACACTGCCATGGCAATGGGGACAGTGTGGGTTTTTTTTGGTTCAGGAGATACAGACATGGCTTTGTGTGCTGTATGTCTGCCATGTATGTGAGTGTCAGGGGAAATGTGTGCAAACCTATAGAGCTGAGGGTCATTTGTGTGCTTGCACACAAGGACGGAGTGTTGCTGAATGCAGCAAACAGGGCCGAGCAGCTGTTATTGTGAGTATCGTCCTCTGAGCCTTCATCACTATCTTCTCTGCCACACTGTCTCATACGCCAGCCTCTCACAACCGTGGCCTCATTCCCTCTTTCTCCATTATTTTATTTCCTCTCCTCCTCTTTCAGACCACCTCTTTTTTTTTTTGTTTCCTCTCCTTCCCGTCCTCTCGTTCTGCTGCCGTGAGCTCCTGATGATCTATCTCCCGGCTTTCTTCCCTGCTCCAAATCTGTTTCTCTCTTTTGCCCTCGCCTTTTCCCCCTCCTCTCTTTCGTTCTTTCTCTTTCCCTCTTTTTTCCCTCTGCTTTCCTTTTCTTCTGCAGCCTCAATGTTCCTCTGTGTGAATAGCTGGGATGCTTTTGTAGATGGTTTCCATAGTGACGGGCCATTTGAACAAGTCGTCATTCACGTCTGTTTGCTGTAAGCTGGAGAGAGGCCATGTTATCTCCCCCTGACACACAGGCAGACCTGCGCAACTCAATCACCACAACCGTTAGCCTGCAGCCGACCGGAGTGCGCGTCTTTTGGAGCCGGAGCTTAATTACAAACACGTCTTGCTGCCGTTCATCTCCCTCCACCGAGCGTATCATCGCCACGACGCTCGGCGAGATCAAGTTGCAGCTCAATCATAGCTGAAGTTTATTTCAAGGTGGAACATGTGGGATATTAACAGCGGTGCATAATTAGCACCAAACAGGATGTGGTTTAATTTGCGGTGGAAACAGAAGCTCAACTGGATTTTCTTTTACCTTTTTAACATTTCTCAAAGGCTTATTTTTGCTTCCAAAACAAATTAACACATCGAAAAAGCCAAAATTGAACACAAATATGGAAATAAACGGAAGTATGGGAGATGACGGTTAGCTTCTGGGATGTTTTTGGACTATTTTCTTTCCCTTGCCACTTGTGTGTTTATGTTTTATTTTTATTTTGTACATGTAAACATGGAGTTCTGATAATTTCTCTTATCTTAATCAGTTTAAATGATAGTAGTTGTGGCAACGACTCAAACAGAAAGTAGCACATCACATCATTCAGACTTTAACCCTCTGAACCTCACAGCACAACAACCAGCACAAGCATGGATAGAAGTAGAGAGAGCTCAAAAATAGGCTTTGTGAAGTGTAACAAGTTTACAATGCAGAGGTGAAGGTTGAATTTCTTTGATTTTGTTTATACAAAAACTGAGCTGGGATCAATATGAACAACATTGCCCACAGGTGTTACCTGCAAAAAAATATCGTGACTCTACATACGACAGATATGTTACTACTTACATTTTTTTAATTTGTTTTCTACGTGTGTCCTATCTGCTTTACATTAACACTGCCTGCAGTTTACCTGAGTTCAGTATAAGAATTGCTGAATTTTTGTGTCCTGACTGTCGGTCACAGAAAAGTAAGTCAATGTTTTGTCGCTATGCTGAGAAACGCAGAATTTTAGATTTTTTAGAGAACTTGCTTACTGCAAACGGTTCATTTTTGTCACATTTTTAAGTAAATTGGGTAAAAAAAGGTCATTTTTCACAATGATTAGCTTCGATCAAATATAATTTTTTAGACATAATGGTACGTCACAGATGGGTACTTTAAAGAACATCTTAAGGTTGAAAATCTGACATTTTTCTCTTTTTACTGTTTCTGATTCACATAAATGGTGTAATTTTGGTGTTTTTTTTAAAAGATAACCAACCTTTCAAACACGCTGGCAGGTTTTGCGGTTCAAAGGGTTAAAGTTAATGTCTCTAAGATACACTCGCTCACTAATGCCGACAGAAACGCTGCAGAAAATGCAGTTAAAATCAAATAAAACCAAACTCAAAGTGAGTTATTGAAAAGGCGGCGGGCTAATCTAATAGCAGAGCGCTGGCATCATGAGTCAAACAGGTAGAAGTTTCCTTATTGAGTTTCGCTCAGATCCTGCATCACTCTGAACCCTCCTCAGTCGATCACACGCCTTGTCCCCTCTGGATCATTTTTCTTGGCTCGAGACGTAAAAGGAAACACGGTGCACGACTACGTCATGGTATTTCCAGCGTTCTGCACTTTGCAGCACGGTCTCAATAACAAAGGCATGTTCGATCAAGTGCAGGTTGGGCAGAGAAGGATTACGAGGAGGCTTTCTGTGTGAAGCTGGTACCGGCGCTGCCACCGGCTCCCGCTGTGGGTGTTTCTGGGAGGTGTGGTGACAGTGTTTTTCCGCTCCAATGTGACACTGTGGTGCAGAAGGTCCAGTCCGGCGATGAGTGACGGGAGGTTAATGAGCCATGCAGAGGTGACCGCTGGTGAACAGAAACATTATGTTCAGCCCTCTCTGGAGCATCTCCCCGTCACCTCCAAGTCTCACAAACACAGAGAGACACTCACAGGAGCACAGATACAAACTCATGTATTGTTATTCTGTATACGGGGAGTTATAGTCCTAATAAGTTCTCTTATTCACATTTAATGACAGCAGCAGTGGCAACAACACAAGCAGCAACGTTCAAAACAGTGAGATCCCAGGCAGCTTCTGGCTGTTTTTTGTTTTGTTTTTGCTTCTGTCACGTTTTTCTGGGTTCAGTTTTTTTTACTGCAACATGAAGTCCTGCACCTCTATGGAAACCAAACAACAATAACTACAAGTAGAGAGAGTTCATAAATGTCCTTTGAGCTGTATGACGCAAATTTAATGTCATAAATGATAAGAAAAGAGAAAATGAAAGTTGAATTTCTTTGTTTACTTTTTGTTTTTTGGACAAAAAATTTAAAAATCTGAAATGTACAATATTTTTCCAGGTGCCTACAGGTGTAACCAATACTGTAAAAAAAATAAATAAAAGAAAGACTGCTTTTTACTTCTTACATTTTGTAGTTTGTCCCATTCTGCTCTCTGTAAACGCAGCCTGCAGTCAAGTTCAGTTAAAAAGTCCCAGAATTTTTGTCACGTGACTGTTGGTCGCAGCTGAGTCACCGATGGCTTCCCAGTTGTGCCGACAAACTCAGAATTTTTCATTTTTTATAGAATCTGTTTCAAGCAAATGGTTTCATTTTTGCACATTTTTAAGTAAGACAAGTAGAATAAAGGGATTTCAATGAGATGTCACAGTTTCTGAATGAGTAGTTCAGGGTTGGGGTCAGCTGAGTCAGTCGTGGATTTGTAGTTACGCAAAGGAATGCAGCTTTTTTGTTGTTTTGTACAGAATCTAGGTTTTGCAGAAGGGGTTATTTTATGCTGTTTATGTATGTAGAAGCTGCACTTTAGCGAGACAGCGAATGAAACGATTATTTACAAGAAACACATATGCACTTTCACCCAGATTTATCACTTTTACATAGAAGACTGATTGTCTAAGAGGAAGTGTCTAAGAGTGAGTGATGGTTCTTTTTTTTCTTTCTTTAAGAGGAAGAAGCCACACAGTTTACATGGAACTGTAAATTGTACAGCGTTGGGGGTTTTTGTCTGCAGGGGAGGGCAAGTGGCACTAACTGGAATCCAAACTGTGGGAGCGTTTTTTGTTGTTTTTTTTCTCGCCGTGTGTTCGGAGCAGTGACTCATAGGGCAATTCCACAGTAGTCTCTGGACACTTCAGATGGTGAAGACAAAAGGCCATTTCACTCAGACAGAGGAGCTCATTTGCATTGCAGTGAGGGGTTGCCCTTTTGGATTCAGAGTCTAAGAACATGACACCTTTTTTTTTTTTCTTCCCCCTTCTATTATTCTGTTTTTACTGTCTACCCTTTTCCGTGGTGGGCGGCGGCGGCGGCGGAGGTGTTTGGTCAGTAGGAAAATGTCAGTGTCACTGTGTCGCTGAAAATCCTCCTTCCTCCTCATCTGTTATCTGCTGCTGCTGCTCAGCTATTTGTGTTGTGATGGAGACTCGGTGGCTCCTTCCCACGGGCTTTCCGACACCGTCATTTGACATATGTGTGCATATGGATAGACTAATGGCGTGTTATGGCATGTAGCAGACAGGGAAATAAAAATGGCCTTCTGAAAATTAGACATAATGGCTAGACTCAGCTGAGTGACCGGGGTATTTTAGTTGCTTGGTCACTGTGTTTATCTGGTTCTGTGTAGACAATTAGTCTTTTAGATGATAGAGCAGCGACAATAAAGGCATATTAGTCTTAGAATTGATTCATTTTTCACCATTCTCTGGTTGCAGCCTCTCAAGTAAGATGTTTTTTTCTGCTTTTGGCAAAACAAGCTGTTAAGACGTACGCCTGCATGGAGTTTATTGGTATGTAGGCTGCACATGTGCACAACAAAGTGAGCAAGGAAGAGGTGAAAAACACACAAAAAGGGAAGATTTTGCTGCAGAAACATAAGCGTATGGACATGTTTCAGCGACACAAAGCAATCGCTGCCACTCGAGACGACACAGCTAGTTTGTTTGAGCACCAAAAAAACACCATAAACAGAGTTATTCAAGTCATCTGGGGAAAATTCCTGTATTTTTAACATATAAAAGCAAAATATTGTGATGTCTGCTTTTTCCCTGGTAAGAGGTTGCCTCCAACAAATGACATTTTTGACAAATTTTGTCAATCCATGAACTAAACAGTTAATCAAAAAGTACATCAGCAATTAGACAAATTGGTTCTCAACCTGTTCTCTCCGTCTTTTCTTAATCTCTGACCTCTCTTGTGTGTACGTTTCACACTGTAGCCCCCACAGCATGCGTCGTTATTTCTTTCTCTTGCGATTCCCACCCTGCTCCGCCGCAGTCAGCTCACGTAAACGGCTAAATCCGACTGAGTCTGAATAAGCAAAACACAAATAGAGGTTAAACGCTGATCCGTGTTTGAAATGGCTCTTGTCGTAAACACATCTTTGTCTGTTGTGTGGATTCTTGTCTTGTCTCTTCCACGAGTGACACAGAACGAACCAGATGAAATGCTGCGTTTGGGAAAGTAGCTGTGTTTTCTGTTTTTTTTTTTTTTTTAATGTCACAGCTGAAATTGGGGTCTTTTCATGTCTTCTGAGCAAAGTATTCATTGATCAGTGACTCAAAACACTGCGTGCATTTGATTTAAGAGGGATTAAATATTTTATATATGCTGTCCTGCAGGGAGATTCACTTACAGAAGCAGCAAACAAAAGACGCAGTAAACAATGCTCCACTTAAAGCCGCCCTCCAAAGGATATAATAGAAACTAAAGCAGAAATATAAGTGCTTTAATCCTTCCTCTCCTCATATTAGCACGACGCAATAATTGCAGTTAACCCTGCTCCTCGTGAACATCAACACTTTTTATTGCGAGCAATAAGAGACGGAAATCAATATTCATTTTATGTCCGTGTGCATCGTACATGCAGATCAAACTCCTGTACATGTGTGTGCGGCTTTCCCACCACCGCATATCTTGTTTAAGTATTAAGTCACCGCAGGGAAGGATTAGGTGGATTAATGATGCCGGGCATTTCTCTGCGCAGTCACATGGACACTAAGCATTCTGGGAACCTACGAATCCCGACCGGTGCCTCAGTCTGTTTTTAAAAAAAACGGGCCAGACTGCGAGGATGGCTTCACCATACCTCTGCCAAAATTAGACCGGTTGCCACCGCTCAGAGAGGCCTGCAAAGTTTATAGACTCTGTTGACACTGGAGCCGAATGCGGCGTGGCTGTTTTTATATGCAACACGGGGCAGTTCAGCAGAAAATGTCAGAATAATGTCGCCACGTTTATTAGACTGTCTGTCTGGTCTCGGAGGAGTTTAGTTTTCCAAAGTTGCCACCTGTGTGTTTGTGTTGGAGGATCATCGCCGGGGCTCGAGCCCTGCTGTTTTCAACACCTTGGCTCTTATGTAGTCATTTCCCCCCTTTTCCCAGTGTCCTCTCAGTGTGTGTCCTGAGCTCACACTCTGCTGATCGCGCTGCCCCGAGTGGTCAACCTGAGACCACACACACACACAGATTGGATTAGCTCCTTTGGATCTTGCCCAGATGCTGTGTGGTAGGTCATGTAATAACTGACCCGAACTGGTCCAGGAGGCTTTTTGTAAAACCTCATTAAAGAATACTACGCTTTTCTTTTTTTTCTTTTCTTTTTTTTTTTCAAAGCTAGTGCCAGTAGTCTTAATTGCACTTTCCTTTTCCTCTTCTTCCAGCTGGTGTCTGCATACAATCAGTATTGTTGCTGCTACCAGGCTTCATTTCCTCCCTTTTTAGGATTTTCATAGGAAAAAACACATTTTCTGCCTTGTATTCTAAAAAAAAATGTTCCACAGACTCGCAAATTGCCCGAGCTAAATAATCTATCACGGTAAAATGTGAGGCCTTAATTTGGTTTTCTGTGAATTGCGGTTGTTTCATCGCACCTACGTTCAGCATTTTCATGTGGATGCATTCATTTCTCCTCGCTGTTGATCACCCAGAGCAAGAAATGCAAGTCACAGCACAATAATCCTGCAAAAAAAATGAGAATTTATTCTTCCATCTATATCTTTTTAATTACTTTTAGGATGCGTATACCACTGTAAGGGTTGTAAGACTGAAAAATAAGTGAACTTTATATTGCTGGCATCCCAAATGATGGTATGACTTAAATGAGAATAACACTCTCAAAAGCGATTCAGATGAACGATTCGCACCACCTAATTATGTTTGCAAGATATCAAATTTACTGATTTAAGTACCCTTAATGTTGCCATTTATGCTGCATCAATTTCATATTATGAGTAAATTCAACTCAAATTTCTGCCTTAGTTGATTTACAACTAAATTCATGTTGAGTTAATGAAATTGCTAATTTAATGTTTCCCCTGCTTGAGTTCAAGATTGAAGTCACCTCCTTATCTCAACATGCCGGGACGATTTCAGACTGGAGATTAAAAATACATTTGATGGTTGAGGTAAATCTACTTATTCCAACTCAATATAGTTTGTTGGTTGAACACAACTTCATTAGAAATCGTCTCAGCTCGTAAAGATTGACGCAAACTGTTGCGTTCGTCGAACCCAAACATCGTCCACAGAGTGCAGACGCTACCATAAGCCAGATATAGACCGTAAACACTCTGCAACATCCCGAAACAACACAATTTTTCTGCTTTTTCCAACGCAGAGGCAGAAAGATTCGCCTCTAATGTGTTTGCTCATTAGAAAACCGCCCTCATGGTATATTCAGCTGTTACGAGGAACAAAAAAAAATAAAAAAAGGAGCGTTTGTTTGTGTGCGCGTCCAATGTTCCATGCGTTATTTCCCAACAAGCGCTGTCATGTCTTCGCTTGTTTTATGCGAATCTTGGCTCGGCGCGCAGAGCAGGCCAATAAAACATGTTTGTGTGCTGGAGGCAGACTGGGAAAGCAGCAGCGGCAGCATACTGGTGTGTGTTTGCAGTGAGGAGTGAAAACGAGCTAAACGATCCTCAGCCCACACAGCTTTTTTTTTGTGTGTGTGTGTGTGTGTGTGTTGCTTTGACGAGCGTCTGTGGTGGCAGGCCTGTCTCTGCAGCCTTCACGCCGCCTCTCGCCCGTTTCTTTATTGCATTACAGCCTGCGTTCATTTGAGAAGAATATTTCCAAACCGGGACTCAAGCCAACCGGCGCACGTTTCCCCGCCGCTCCTGTCAATTTACCGTATTTGCCTGAGCTTTCGTCTCGTCTCGCCGCCGCCTCTCCCTCTTCCCAACTTCCACTCCCTCTCCCTTCCCCTCTTTTGTGTCTGCCTACTCATAGCAGCAGGTGTTCACACTTACACATGATATAACATCTCGCGGTGAGTCAGTAATGAGAGATGAGGAGGCTCAATGGCTTGTTAGGTGTGGCGGCTTATCGTTGTTTCTTCCAGAAAGTGTGTGTTTGTCACAACAAATGGCAACACTCGAGACCAGAATCAGAAGTGATGCAATCTTAGTCAGTCAAACCCACCACCGATGGCTTTATCCAAGTAGAAAATAGTTCAATTATGTGTACGAATGCTGGAAAAATCCACCTTTCACCGAGTTTTCTTCCCGTAACTTGTCAAGATGTTGTCGATGACTCAGCCTTTCTTATCCCAAAGTATAAAATGTGATTACAGGTGTCGAAGCAAACCAACCAACCCGTTACCGCCTTATAAAACCGAGCTTCTTAAAACGTGCATCGAGGTGTCGGTTTGCACCGTCATCCAAATCATCAAGCGAGCGATCCTCAAAGGCTGCTGCCGGCGCCAATTTTGCAATCTTTGATTCATTTTGCTTTTGAACTTTAAAACAAAGTCGCTCTTGTCCCGGCCTGAACTTCTGTGGAGGAAAATTACAGTCGATGTTATTTCATGTGACCTTTAAGGAGGAGTCAGATTACATTAAATCACAGTGGAAATGAAAACTAAACTGGTGAGGAGTTCATCCGCCGCCAAGAGTTACTTCTACTATTTCTCATTTTTCTTCCTCTGATTTCTTCTGGTCGGCGGAATAAATCGATCTTAGACGATGTAAAAAAGATAAAAATTGAGACGCTGACGCTGCAGTTTTGTGGTGTCACAAAGCTGAGTCACATCCATGTTAAAAATCTGAGATGTAGTCTCAATAACATTGTTTTTTAGAGTGTAGACAGTAATAGAAACTAGATACAGACAGTAAACACAAAATAACACAATTTTTCTGCGTTAGTTTTGTTTGTTGAGCCCAAACATAGTTTTTTTTTAAACTTAAACCAGATATAGACAGTAAACGCTCTGTAACATCACAAATAACACAATCTCTCTGCTTTTTACTCAGTAGAGGCGGACAGATTTGCCTCTAATGTGTTTGTGTTTGCTCATTAGAAAACCAGATTAATGGCATATTCATTTGTTAGGAGGATAAAAAGGAGCACCCATGCATCATTTCAGAAATACAAACTAAACCGGTCAGTGGTTTGTATTCATCCGCCGCCAAGAGTCGCTTCTATTATTTCTCATTTTTCTTCCTCTGATTCCATTTTGCTGGTCGACAGAACAGATCGATCTTAGATGATGTAAAAAAACATAACAAAAATCAAATTGAGACATTGACACTGCAGTTCTGAGCTGTCCAAGGCTGAGTCACAACCACGCTAAAAATCCTGTCAGCTTTGAGCTGTTGTTTGGAGAACAAAGGCGTTTTTTTTTGTCTCGGCAGTCGTGCGCGTCTCCTGCCGAGGATGTCACCGTCAGCAGAACTCGCTGTCGGCTCTGTTTTCCCGTCCTTCTGCTTCAGGTAACACTGATGACCCGACAGGGAGCACAAACAAGACAATCTTCCCCTGACCCGCTGCCCTCCCCTCCCTCAGGCCCTCAGCGGCTACATGTGCTCTCCGGTGCCCCCTTGTAGCACTTCTCTTTGTGCGAGCGTGGCCCAGAGCAGCTCTTTTCTTCGCCAGTAAACAGGCATGTGACTGCGGATCAGCCGGCATTAACCAGCTCCGCTCAGCCTCGTTGGAAGTTGAAGACAAATAAGGACTGAAAGAGGTGTCGGGACGCCTTCGACGCTTGTTTCTGTGGTCCGACTGTCACCGCCTCCCTTAATGTGCTTCTTCGTCTCCCTCATTTCCTCCCCGCCTCTCTGGAAATCTAACAAAGCAGCGAGAGGGAGGACAGCAAACAGGAATGTTTATCTGCAGCCGGTGTGGATCCCCATTAGCTTCGGCCTTTTTCATTCTCCCTGCGATTCATTTTACAATAAGACGTTAGTGTTTGTATTTACACAGCATACAGCGACTAATGCACTTGTGACACAGCGAACAGTCCACGAAGGCTAAACAAAACGACCGAAATAGAACAATTTGTCAGCATATCTACAGTAATAATACTAATAACGACACTCAAAGACACTTTACAAAGTAGGCAAAAACAATAAAAGTGGAGAAAGGAGCATATAGAAAACATTTGAACATCTAAAGAAATAATAAGGAAGGAATAAAACAAAAATCTTAGTTATTTTGAGTATCGATTTAGCTGATTATTGGAGCCAATATTCAGCATTTTTCTGTATTTTCTTAACATATTTCAAGCCGCCTCTCTCAGTTTGTAGTCACTGGTTCCAAATCTCTTTCTTTTTACTTTACGTTTGTACTACAGCTGCCCTCATGAAGCACGTACTGTTTCATACAGTATGCATTCAACCTGGACGTACTACCGCGTCATAATAATGCTCCTTAAGCTTTAACCTTTGCAGCCTGTCGTGCAAAATGAGGCGTCATTTGTTTGCGCGCTCTCTGCAGCTCAAGCTCGTTTGTGTTCGATTGTGGATCAGAATTACCGGAAATGGATGCTGGCTTCCATGCTGCAAAATCTGACCACATGAAACAGGACATCTGGGTGTTTTTTTTTTTTGGAGTACTGCATTTAACATGTATTAGGACGTAGTGAATCTTTTTCGTATGGTACAGCCACTCTGTAGTCCTCAGCACTGATCTGATTGGGATGAACAACAGTCTACTTTCATTAAACTTCTGTCAAACATAAGCATCTTAACAGTTTGTCAACAAGATTTTCATTTTTGCCGCAAAAGTATATCAGTTATGGGTCTCCTTGATTGTATTAACATCAGCCCGAAAGAAACATATCATAGAACTTCTAAACTGTCTGCACTTATTTGGCACTTTTCCACCAACTTCAGTGTTTTGCCGAAGGACACTTCAACATGCGGAAGGTCAGGGGATTGAACTGACAACCGTCTCTATGATCCTGATAGTGAGCTGCAGCATAAAGTGGCCGCTCTCCGCTTTCTTTCTTTCTTTCTTTCTTTGATAACTGTGGTAATCTAAAGCTTTTGCATTCATCTTTCATCCGTTGGAGATCAGCATGCATTGAATTCTTTTATTGCCTCACGCCTGCGGTGGTGGTGCAGAGACGAAGGAGTGCAGCAATACAAAGAGTCTGCCGCTCTTCCAGGACTCCGTAACGACAGTCCAGGGTCTGCTCGCTCGTCTGCGTGAATGAACGCTCGTCGACGAGGCTCTCGATATGTTTTATGATTATGTTCTCGTGCTGCTGAATGTATATGTGCGTGCAGCGTACGTGGGTTTGTTCAGTTTCTGTGTGCATGCAGACTCAGCTCTGGCTGGCCCTGCAGCTCATCACACGCTACAGCCAACTGCTGATTACACAGCACTTGTTTTGTCCTCGCTCTACTCTGTTCTGCAGCTATTGTCAGCCAGGCAGCCTGCGCACGATTAGACCGAGAGCTTTGTCTAACACTCTGTTACTCAAGTCTCCCTCTTCAGCTGTTTTTGTCGTGCGGAGGACACGTCAGTCCTCGTCTCCTGAAGGTTTCGGACCCAGAAAACGCTCTGTCCGGCTCGTTCCCTTGATCTGTCCTCGGAGCTGAGGCCTGTTTACTCGGCTTGATGATGTTATGACAATCAGGAGGGCATCAGTTCCGTTCCACTTCCCGTCAGGAGGCTCCCTGGTGTGTGTTTTGGGACGGTTTGGCATGCAGAGCTGCAACGCCTCACTGATTAATTAGAGTCCCGCGCAGTGACACCCCGAGCATCGGTGGAGCGTCAGCAGGCCGTGACTTACAGCACGACGCCGAGTCATTTGAAAGCCAGTCGTGTGAAAGCAGCGGTTTTCAATGTGTCCATTTTCAAAAGGGAGTTAGAGTGAAGTTCAGGCGGGGCTGGGTGCTCAAGCTTCCTGCTTGCCGAAGGAGGAACTGCATAGTTCAGTAAATAATGACAGAGAGGACTCAGATAACAGATTTCCCCTCGTGTTCAAATGGTGGGGAAGCAAACAAAGATGGGAAAGTCTAGTAGGAAGAAAAGAAATACCACAGAATTATTCGACAAATCCTGCGCTAACACTTGTTTCCACTGCGCTATACCTGTCGTGGCTGACGATGGAAGGAATGCTCACTGTTTACTTTGAAGAATAAATGATCTGTCCGTTCTAGGAAGACTTTGGTCCCAGGAGGCTCAGAAAGCTGTGCCCTCCTCAACTAGGAATGTCCTGCTCTGTGAGCCATGACGGACTCCATTTTTTTTTTTCTCCATGTGCAGCCTCTCATTCCCTAAATATGCATCAGAGCAAAACACCTTGTGCACACACCCAATCAAACCTGCACTCATTTAACCATTAACTCAGCCAAACGTTCCCGAAGTGCGTTTAATTCTCCTCCCGTCTGAGCCCCTCTGCTCCCTCAGCACTGCAGCATCACATCTCGTATAGTTATCTGTTGCAGTACATGAGCCGCCCTACGTGGTCAGACTCCTCAGTACGGAAAGTGTGTTTATGAGAAGAGTGAGTGGAGCCGACAGTTTCTCAAGTCTGTCAGCCGGGATATTCGCCGGCTTTTACGAGCTCTGTAATGATTGAGTGCACCAACCCCCCCTCCGTTTCTCTCTCTTTCTTTGTCCTTCTGCAGGCGCTAGCGGCCAATGCCGGCACAGGGTTCGCCGTGGCCGAGCCGCAGGTGGCCATGTTCTGTGGAAAGCTCAACATGCACGTCAACATTCAAACCGGCCGCTGGGAGCCCGACCCATCCGGAACCAAGAGCTGCGTAGGAACCAAAGAGGGCGTGCTGCAGTACTGCCAGGAGGTAAGTCACTGCGACACAGACAGATCTCCATCCTGTCAGTCTAGAAGTGATGCAGCTCAGACAAAAAAATAAAAAAGTCAGAAAAGAGCAGGAAAAGCATCTCTATGAGCTGAATTTTGTTTGAACCCTCTGAACCCCAAAACCTACTGGCAGCTATGTTGTCTTTACAAAATCAGCAAAATTAAACCATTTATCAGAGCCTGAAACTGTAAAAACAGAACGAATCATCAGATCTCTGATCCACTCATCTGTGATGGGCCAATCGGCCGAGAAGCTGGACGAAATCTAAGCTTTACATTGTGATTCCTCATCAAAATCACAAAGGCCCACCGCTGTAGCTCACCTGGTTCAGCTGGCGACCCATGTGCTGGGGCTATAGTTCCCCGACGCAGCGGTCATGGATTTGAATCCAGCCTACGGCCATTTGCTGCAGGTTCTTCCCCCATTCTTCTCCCCACTTTCCTGTCTCACTCTCTACTGTCCTGTCAAATATAGGCAAAAAGGTTATTTGCTTTAACCAGATTCTATAAAAAACAAAAAATTCTGGAGTCCTCGGCACAACTGAAAAGCCATCAGTGACTGAGCTGTGACCAACGGTCATGCTACAAAAATTCAAAGACTTTCAGTGCAACTAGGCTGAACTGCAGGCCGTGTTTACACAGAGCAAGTAGGAGAAAAGAATGGAGGCAAAATGAAAATGTAAGATGTAAAATGTAAAAATATCTATAATATAATGAGTCACCATGTATTTTCCAGTATTGCTAACACATCTAGGTGCTTGGAAAAAATACTGAACATGCTGATACGAGCTGTTTTAATTTTTAGGAAAATAGAGAATCGATGTAATTTAACTTTGATCCATGCTTGTGCTGTTTCCATAGAGGTCCAAGACTTTGAAACATTTGCCCACAGTATGTAAAATATAATATGCCAGAATCTGCAGCTGTAAATGTGCAATGTGCATTTAAAAATCAGAATTTTATGGCCTTTAGTTGAGTCGAGTTATATGTTGTGACTTGCATATTTGCGCTGGTTAGACTTCATTTCAGTCTCATTGCTCCAGTTTGCACTTTTCTAGTTAAGCATTCTAATAAAGTCTGTCAGGAAAAAATTGTAAATGTCATTTAGTGAGAATTAAAGTAAGAGTTTGACATTTTGGGAAGCGCACGTATTTACTGTCTTGTTGACAGCTGAAGGATGAGAAAAGCAAAACTAATCTCGTGCCTGTGCAACAAATTGGTAAGAAGCAGATTTAGCAAACATGATGTATTAATTAGTGAACTATAGAGCTGCTGATGGGAATATTTTACAGGGTCGGGTGGTTTAGTTTAGCTAACCTGCTCCTGGCTCTGTGTCTAACGGAGAGAAAATGAAAATGGGATCTTCTCGTCTGGCTCGTGGGAAGAAAAAGTTGAGTAGTAGGGTCGGAGTAAATCAATACAATCAAATTATAGTTTTGCAGAGGTATGCAGAGCTGCAACAAATGAACTGAGCAACTGTTGTGTGACTGGATTTTTAATTTCATCGATGGATCTGGAGCGATTGCTTGAAATTCAAACTGGTGCTTTAAGACACTAATATCAAGACAACAATAGCAACAGTCGTTCCGTACAGTTCTTTCTTACCTCTGCTGTCACCTTCATGTGCACATGTCGAGTGTTGAATGGGCTGAACAACATTTGCATAAATGCAATGCATTCAGGCGTTTAGTCGTAGATTCTTGCTTCTTAAATTTATTTTCTGATTCCTTCCCTTCTCTTGTGGACAAATCAATCACCTTGAGCTTTAGGAAACTCTGATGTTTTTCACCATTTTCTTGCATTTTATAGATCAAACAGCTGATTGATTATCCAAAAACAACAACTGACAGATTGAAGATATCTTGTTTTTTTGTTGTTTTTTTACTGTTGCAGCTCAATTAGTTAGCACAATGTAATGTTGCAGACATTTTAGTTGAGGTAGGGGGCTCTGCAGGTCTGAAAAGACCCGTGTTATATTAAAGGGAGCTGGCTAGCAAGGTGGAAAAAGGCAATTTTCATTTCGCTGCGATTTGTCATTAGAGAGGCTTTTGAGCTCTTCCTAACAGACACATATTATTTACAGTATAGTGGGTGGCATTTCAATTACCAGACCCTGTGACTGTCATTTTCTCTCGCTGCCTCTAAAATTAAGGACATGTTTTTTTCCATGGCATGGATATCCTCGCTCTTATTTACTCGTTCCTCCTACTGTGTCTCCAAACCCAGGAGGCTGCTGGTAATACTGTCATGGTTTATTATGCAGCTGTCCAAAAGTAAAAAAAAAAAAAAAAAAAAAAAAAATAAAAAAAAGCAAAAGCAGGGCTGTATGTTTCCAAGCTGCCATCCTCAAAAGCTTCAGTTGCATTTTTTTTTTATGACATTTTGATGGCATTTGGGGGAAGAGTTGAGCAGATGGCATCTAGAAAGTATAAAGCGTGGATTAAAGCATCCTATTGAAGCTCCACTTATCGCACCTTCTCTCCCTCGCACATATATTCAAAAGTCCTCTCTCATTATTTGCTTCCGTTTCCCTCCCGCAGATGTATCCAGAGCTCCAGATCACAAACGTGGTGGAGGCCAACCAGCCGATTCGCATCGAGAACTGGTGCAAGAAGGAGAAGAAGGTGTGCAAAGGCCACGCCCACATCGTGGTGCCTTACAAATGCTTAGGTAAGCCTAATGAGTAGTTCAAGGTCCGGGGGAATCTTCACAGACGTTTAGGTGGTTGTAAATGGCCCTTCAGATCAGGTGCTCCTTGTCTGTATCCGCCAGTGCAGAGAAGGACTGGATTATGATGCATGGGCGCCACAGGCAGAGGTGACATGGAGCGATATTGGAGTCTGATTCAGTTGACTAATTCTGGCCTTGAGCTGCAGATTGAGCAGATCCAGGCTGGATGGGAGCTAATGTCTCTGAGAACGGATGGCTAAAGGAGAGTGGAGGATGGAGGTGGGAGCAGTGGGGGGGGGGGAGAGAGAGGCTATTATTGCTGGGGAGGCTTGTTGAGCAATAAAGCACAATCTTATTTCCCCCCTCAGACAGTGGCCATAAACTCACACAGACACACAGGGTCAGCAGGAGAGGGGGTCTGCGAGGAGGCCGGCTTTATTACTCCCCATTTCTCCATTCGCCTGCACTGTCATACACAACCCTCCGCCTCCTCCGTCTCCTGCAGCATCAGTGTAATCAGCAGTGGCAACATGGCTATATTCTGCTTTATTAAATGTCAGATATAGCCTCGGAGTTTGCGGGCCACATGCCTTTCTGTCCCCGACTTACAAGGAAAAAAAACCACAGCTGCTGCCTCGGAGGATTGCAATAACGGAGAGTTCTGAAACAAGGCTTCTCCCTGTATTTGTCAGGAAAGGGAAGAAGAAAACATCTTCCTCCATGCTGCAAGACACTTTCCGGCACCCTTCCTCCGTCCAAAAGCCTCTTGCTGATTGAGTTGTGCCGCTTTTCTTGGATGAAAAAGCCATTAGCAGTTGCACTGGACTGTGAAATGGGCTACAATTCAAGAGCATTTTTGGCAGAGAGGAGGTTTGGGGGGAAATTCATGGGACAGCAAACACACAACTAGAGTGTCTACTTGGTGGCTGAGACGGGAATACGGATGAGAGGAGTTCACAGGCGGAATCGGTCTCCAAAAATCCCCCCTCGGTTTCGCTCTCGTCTTACGTCCTCGAGCTGTTTCTCTCGCACCATCTGATGCCGTTTCCTCGTGTCCAGCTGTTGCACCTATCAGCAGCCTAAAACGTCTCATTACGATTCATTTGCATGACCGCCGTGTAATTAAAACAGTCCCATTACCTCTTTTTGGAATAATTAAGCAGCTTCGTTGCTTGTTCTTGCAGATTTCTCTTCTCAGGTCCGCGCTCTCGTGCCCCGTCAAATTACAGAGGCCTGCTCGGCCGCTCTGCCGGGTTTTGAACTGACAGACCAGAGGAGACAGATGGAGAGCGAGAGACAAACATAAGGTGTTGGCTGGAAGGAGGTGATTCAGTGGGTTTCTGCTTAATTATGTAATGGAGCATGTTAGGGGGGCTTCGTTGGAGGGCTCTGATCAGATGCTACATGCCTCTTTCGCCTCACCTCTCTGCTCCATTATTTGTCAGGCCTCTCTATCGGATCAGATACGATAACGAGCTCCTCTGAATTATTCATTGTTTGTGATGTTCACGTAATGTTCCAGAGAAATGAACATCAGAGGTTCGGCCTCATATTCGTCAGTGTACTTTAATTATAGCAGAATCAAAAAAGAAAAAAAAAAATACTCCAAAGGGAGGTGGGCTATAGCTCGAAGGATATGATTAAAAGGACCAGACCAGCACCCATGTCAAGTTAATAGGTTTATATGAATAATGTAAGTGCTAAGGACGGAGCTCGCTGTTCAAAAAAAAAAAGAGAGAGAGATGGGTTATGCCGTATCCCATCTCGCCATGCGAAGGCTCAGAGCCACAATCCCTCCATGTTTCCTGTCCCCCAAACAATGGCTCCGCAAATGAATGAGATTTTTGTTCCATGGCACTCTAATCCTTGCAGCATGATGTCTTTGTCAAACAGCACAGGATTATTTCAGAGACTTTTTTTTTTTTTTTTTTTCATTATTATGTCTGGAACGGTGAGAACAGTCGGTGGCAGATGTGTGGCTGGAGCGTTGCTTAGACCGTCTCTTACACAATGATTAAATCGTCGGAAAATTTGCTGGGACAACACGGGCTGCGGCAGCTTTCTGCACAACAACAACGTGTGCAAAGAAAGTATTTTCTGCTCCGGGTAAACACGGGTTCATGGGGAACTTTCAGACGGCAGATTTACATTTCGTTCCTCGTTTAGAAAATCCAGAACTTCGGTTACATTTTTTTTTTCCACTGTGGGCTCATTTTTCACTGCAGTGTAAAGTCCTGCACCTCTATGGAAACAACACAACCATAGCTGGAAGTGGAGAGAGCTCTAAAATGTCTGCTTTGCAGTACAACAAAGCTGCAGTGGTGTAAATCATTAAAAAGTAGAGTTTCTTTGATTATTTATTCTACCAAAAAAAACAACTGGAATCATTATGTATATTACTTTGCCTCAGTGTTATCAATACTGGAATACAGTAGTGGCTCGACTTACTATAAATATTTTACTATTTACATTTTTTAGTTATTTCCATTCTTGTCTCCTGTCTGCTTTGTATAAACACTGCCTGCAGTTCATGTGAAATCACTGTTTGTCGCAGTAGAGACATGAAAGACTTCATGGTTGTGCCAGGAGGGCAGAATTTTTTGATATTTTTTTAGAATCCGTTTAGAGCAAGCGCTGTTTTTGTGGCAATTTTTTAAAGGTAAAATAAAGCGATTTTAAAGAAACATCAGAATTTTGAACTTGGTTAGGTTTTCTGACAAAATGCCGAGTCACAGATTAGTAGTTCAGGGTATGTGGCTCTAAGTGCAACAGGTATTTACCTACTAACATTTTTTATTTGTTTCTGTGTTTGCTCCGTCTAACCACAGTCTGCAGTTCAGGTGAAAAGATCCTGAATTTTTGCAACGTGATTGTTCACAATTTTTTTTTGCAAAGTCTGATGACTGCAAGTTATTTTTATTTTCACTTTTTTGCAATTTTTTAAACACATGACAAAGACTTTAAAAAAAAAAAAATCAATGATCTTTTTATTGAATTTTAATACAAGAGAATTAACAATATAAAGATTTTCGTTGTGCATTACACAGCAGCATAAAGTAAAAAGGAGTAAGGAACACAAATTCTATGCAGAATATTGGTATAGTGTGTGTGAAGAAGACAAACTAACCAAAAACAGACAAAAAAACAAAAAAACCCCACAAGAAATCTGCAAAACATTCCCGGCAAAAACCAACATAATCACAAAGAGACACTGGTAACAAGTCCTCAAAGCAGCAACCAATATACAAGACTGTAAGACTGGATGTCAAGTGCTTTTCTCTTTGACAAAAACTATTTTTAAAAGAGATTTTAAGCTTCTTTTTTTTTTTTTTAAAGATTTGATTCAATTTTGCTGACGTAACAACGCTTTACAAAGGTTTAGCTAAAGTACTGGTGCAAACTCTCCTTGTTTTTACAGTTTCTGGATAGATTGCGTCCTTTTGCCTGTTTTTTAAAAAAGAAACATGTCTTTTAAACCTACTGAAGAGTTTTGGCGTTTAGATGATTAACTTCTGTTGCTGTTGATTCTAATCCAAACTGCTCTCATGTGTTTCAGGCGTATTGAGCTCCTTTTTGACATTTTACCCTCCACCTCATGGACGTTTCAGTAACAAAGCGTTTTACGGTCTCGTTTCGGTGGGAACATTTAACATTTATGGACCTGACACATGCTGCTGCTCCTTCCTGTTGACTAACCCTGTGGAGCAGAACAAACAGTGACTCCTCCTCGTATCACCAGAGCGATTGTGACTTCACTGATAATGGTACAAACTCAGGCTTGTTTCAGAGCGCCACACCTCTGGCTGTTTGCATTCCTTCACTTCTCAAGAATTGTTTTGCCATAACACAAAAAGTAAAAAATAAAAAAAAAAGGGACTGCTTTCCTTCCCAGTGATACAGTCATGTGACAGTATTACAGATTTAGCTCATGTGGCTGTTAGGTAATGGTAAGACTTGGGCAATAACAACAGTGTTGGTTCAGCCTCTGGTGGAAAACTATAAACTTGTTCTAAAAACACTGTAAAAGTCGTCTGTGTGTGTGGAAGCCAGGAGTCAAATGCAAACGTTATTTCCGTTATGCAACATCAGCCTCCAGTCGTAATCTTGGTGGCAGATCAGGTTCCTTCCACTTCAAATGCACAATCCATGACGGAAAAGTAAACAAAAGTACCACGCTGGCTAAAATCAAAGCACGGGAATGGAACCTGATATCATATTAACTGTACGGCAAGAAGTCAGACGATACAGCTGAGTGTGTGGCGCTGAGATTTAGTTAAAGCAAGAAAAACTGAGTATTCTGAGTCATTATTATCCTACAAATGTTGAATCTATAACCAAGGATCTTCATCTATATATCATATTATATCTCATATTAACTCATCAACAGTGCACAAAACAGATTATCTGCATTTTCAAAGACTGTACAGACTTCAAATTAAATCAAATTAAATGGAGTCTACTTATCTAACAAGTTTAAAACGACCTCAGTTGATCAAATTGCTGCTCATGTTGTTGTAATTTTAAGTTTAGATTTGGTTTAGTTTTATGTCTGAATGGCACGTCACAGATGTTTAGCTCAAACACCGTTGAAAATCTGCTGATTCTCTCTATTTTTGCAGTTTCTGACTGATAAATTGTGCTTTTTTTGGCTATTTTTTAAAAAGAAAAACAAGTCTTTTAAACCTTCTGGTGAGCTTTGAGTTATATTTTCAGATATTATACTGACTTTAACATAATCAGAATGCCATAAATCATAAAAAGGTTGAATTTCTTTCATTATAGTTTTCATTTTTCCAAATGTCCACACCCGTTAACACACAGGAAATCAAAACTGAGGCTCCACATAGTATTGATAATAAAGTATTAACATTTTTAGAGCTTCTGCAAACATTTTTCAAAGTTCTCTACAAGACATTTCACCATGCTGAATGTATCCTCCCACAACTTATCCCTCTGTATCCTGTTTTTAGCCGTGCTGCATTTCTTTTATTGATCCAGTATGTTTTATGTACCTCTCTAGTCTCCTTTCCATTCTGTGGAGACGCTACTTGCAGTTTAACTAAAAACTCTCTGAATTTTTGTCACCAGACTGTTGGTCACAGCAGAGTCACTTATAGCCTCACAATTGAGCTGAGAAGCTCAGATTTTTTTTTGTTTTTTACAGGATTCTATTTGAACAAACTGTTTAGTTTTGACTGTTTTTTTCACAATTTTTCAAAAATTAAATTAAATGCAATTATATAGCAAGTTTCACAGTAACCAAGAGAAACGGGCGGCAAGAAAACTCCGTGCAAAAAGCAAAACAGGATATAGATGTGTGAAATAAGTTTGTTTAAACCAACTAAAATCAATTTAAAACACCAAAAAACAAGGCAAAACAGGATAGCAACTACAAAGATTAAGTTCCTGAATAAAATCAAATATTAGAGACTGTTAAGAGCCGACTCGCTTCAATTAGTTCCTGCAGACTTTTTCTGAAGAGCCCTTGAAACAAGACATTTGAAGCTTTCTTCGCCGCCTTCCAGTACCGAAGGCCTCGTCAGTGCTTTGCTTGTGCAGTGTTCTCACCTTCACATGCCTGGGGCGCCTGTGGTGCCACCGGTCCAAGGATTCGACGGCGTTAGCAGGAGTATCTGATACATGCAAGGTTAGAGGAAAGGTGGATGAATAGAGCAGGTGGAGAGGAGGTCACCGAGGAGGAACGCGAGCCCTCACACTAAACCGAGCCCCGCAACGACACGCAGAGCGGCGAGCGAGGCACAGCTGCTCTCCAAACACCGCCATCCATCACCCACTGCACCAAGCCCACTCCACCTCGCAACCAAAGAAACCTCAGAGACGAGACGAGCTGAAGAGCGAGTGAATGAGTCGCTCGGCATCCGGCGTGCAGGATGTGGAGCCGAGGAGGCTTTTCCTTCAGCTTTCTTCTCTCTCTTCCTGTTTCTCTGGATGCTGAGAGAAGATGGAGTTAGCAGAGCAGTAAAATAAATATATATGGCAGCAGTAAAGCCAGGCAAAATGACTATAAAGTAAGCAAATTTCATGCATTCACAACTTTACTTGCGGGCAGTAGAAAAAATATTATCAACAAAATCCACTTCAGTATCAAACATAAAAGCACTCATCATGCAGAATGGCCACTTTCTGAGTGTTATTTTATGGATTTAACTGCTTTATTGTTGTATGTAAATGCTCCAACTCTAAGCTAATGTTCACTGCTTAACAGTGTATTTATATGTGCGGGTGAAATATACAAAAAGAAGTAACAGAAGAAATAATTGAGGCTTTTAGGCTTTAATGTTTTTCACTTCGCGTCATGTTTTTACTCGATGCAACATAAAGTCCTGCACCTTCGTGGAAACAGCACAACAATGGCAACAAGTACAGAGAACTGATTAATGTCTCTTGTGCCATAAATCATAAAAAAGCAGAATTTCAAACCCTGGAATCAACACATGCAACATTTTTCCACCTGCCTTCAGGTGTTACCAAGACTGGAAAACAGCGACTCTTCATGCTGATAATATTTTACTGCTTACATTTTAAATTAGTTCCCATATTATCTCCTCTCTACTCTGTATAAACACAACCTGCAGTTCAATCTAGTTCAGTGGCGAAACAAAAAACTCCCTGAATTTTCCTCCCAAGCCCGCTGCTCACACCAGAGTCACGAATAGCTTCACGGTTGCACCAAGGACCACAGAATTTTTTCTTTTTGATGGAATCTGAGTAGAGGAAAGAGTTTTTTTTTTTAAATAGACACGTCGAATAAAGTGATTTTGATGAAATATAATAATTTGAAACTTCGATTTGGTTTAGTTTCCCGACCAGTAGTTCAAGGATTGTAGGAGAGCTGAAAATCTGGCTGTGATTTATCCACTTCTGATAATCATAAATGAGAGGGTTTTTTTCTGGGCTATAGCTCGCCTGGTTGAACTGGCGTCCCATGTAAAGGGGCTACAGTCCCCGACATCATGGGTTCAAGTCTTGCTCATGACCCTTTGCTTTCCCTCATTCTTCTCCCCCTACTTTCCTCTCTCTCTCTCTCTCTCTCTCTGTCCTATCTTAAAAAGCCAAAAAAATATCTAAAAACAAACATCTGCTTAGAGCAGGCTGTATTTTTAGGCCAAATATTTAGACCAGACATGTAGAAAAGCACGATTCAAATGAAATATCACGATTTTTAACTTACATGTGGTCAAGTTTTCAGACAAAACAGCTTGTCACACGTTTATAATGCAGAGACTGTGGGGAAGTTGAAAACCTTTCTTTGATTTATGAGTGTCTGACACTGGAAAGTGGTGTCATTTTGGTGATTTTTTATTTTTTTTATTTTTTATTTTGGGGTTCACAGTTTTAAAATATCACACATAGTTTTCCTAGAAACCCAGGGAGCTGTTTTAAAATTCAAAACTCATTGTATTCTATTTAAAGTCTCATAAAAAAGAAGAAGCAGCAATTAGTTGATCACCTGATTGTCAGCATTGGTGATTAATTCAGTGTTTTGATCTGATGGGAGCCTGTATCTATGTACAGTACTTGTCAGCTGTGGCCGAGCAGACAGGCACCCGAGGGTCCACAGGGTCGGAGGGGGGGGTTGTTACTGTACCTCCTGGGCGGAGATGAGAAGCAGCTGCTGAGTCCTCTTCTATTTCCAGCTCTCTTCTCTTCCTATCCTACCCTCTCATTTTCCAAAACACTGCTTTTTCAGCCTCGGCCTGCCTGCTTCGCCTCGCCTCTGCTCCGGCAGCGCTGCCTCAGGCCGAGGTTAAGGCGGACCACTAAATGAGCAGTTACAGGACGGCTCCCAGCCTCCGTGGAGAAACCTCTAGACCCTCATTTGTGTGTTTCCAGTCCGCCCACTCTTTAGCCACTCTGATCTCAGCCCGGGCTTTGCTCTAAACCTCCTTTTCATCCCTCCCTCTCTCCTCCGTCGTTCTCTCTCCCCGCCTGGCTTTTCCATCTGTTTCTGACGGCAGCGCTTCTACCTGAGCACCTTGACGCGCTGCCAGCCAATCAGCAGCCGGCGTCCTTTTAATCTCTCCTCTGACCCCTGCACCACATTCTTAGATGTGCAGCTATACGGAGGAATTCACAAGATGCCTTTTCAAGCCATTTATTTCCCCCCCCAGATCTGCCTTCCGTCAACTATGAATAAAGCATCCCTGAATTGAATTCATCAAGCAAATGATATCGTTGACTCACAGGAACAGTCTGGACCACCTTAAAAGAGTCGCAGCGTGAAACCTGATTTTCCCCCCACTGCCATTTTGAATGCAGAATTAAAGATGCAGCCATAGAAGAGGAATGAATCCCTCTGAGCGTCAGCGCAGACAGATGTTCAAGTGTCAAATGGTCTTTCTGTTATGCCACTGTAATGAAATGTAAAGGACCAGGCAGCTATGAATTATTGAATCCTGTCCTTTTTTTCTTCACTCATCTCATCTGCGATTCCTTTTCAGTCCCGCCACGTGATTTATTGTGTCTAACTTTGGCCGTGTTGTTGAGCAGCGATTTTTTATTTTTATTTTTGGGGGGACAGATTGGTCCTGTGACTAACAGCAGTGTGTGTGTGTGTGTTTTATTCTCGTTACAGTGGGCGAGTTTGTGAGTGACGTGCTTCTGGTTCCAGAAAAGTGCAAGTTCTTCCACAAAGAGCGTATGGACATGTGCGTGAGCCATCAGCAGTGGCACGGTGTGGCCAAAGAGGTAAGGAAGGAGTCATTTCATAGGAACTAGTGGAAGGCTGTATAGCAGGGTTCTCCAATCCTGGTCCTCCAGGGCCACAATCCTACATGTTTTAAATGTTTCCCTTCTTCCATCACACCTGATTCAAATGATCAGCTCATCATCAAGCTCTGCAGAAGCCTGATAACGATCCTGATCATTTGAATCAGGTGTGTTGAAAGAAGGGAAACATCTAAAACATGCAGGACTGTGGCCCTCGAGGACCAGGATTGGAGAACCCCTGCTGTATAGCAATACCTCTGTTCTGTGTAAACACTGCCTGCAGTTCAGCCAAAAGGTTCCTGACTTTTGTCACGTGTTGTAGCTGAATCACTGATGTCTTCACAGGAGGAGGACAGACTGTTTTGTTTTAGTTTTTAGTTTTCCTTTCTTGATAGAGCAAGTGGTATTTTTTGGGCAAATTTTTTAAAATAAGACATGTAGAATAAAGACATTTGGATGAAATCTTATTTTAAACTTACATTTGGTTCGGTTTTCTGGATAATCCCAGATTAGTAGATGAGGGTATGTGTCTCTACATACCACAGATGTTGTGTATTACTTAGATTTTGAACTCGTCTCTGTTCTGTGTAAACACCGCCTGCAGTTCAGCCGAAGTGTTCCTGAATGTTAGTGATTGTTTGCTGCAGCTCATGTCGTCACATTTGCAACGAGGAGGACAGAATTTGTTTTGTTTTGAATGTGGTCACAAATTAGTTTGCGGAATTACAAAAAAACGGTCACTACAAATCGTTATGAAAAACCCTAACTCTGATATTTATGATGTGGTTTATTGGGGGATTTACGTCTTTATGTTAAATAATCGGTGAGCTTCTGAGCTTTTGACTTGCCCAGAGGGGATAAATAAAGTTATTTGAATTGAATTTAATTGAATTTTGGTAACAAGAAATATTCGGTTTAGTTTTCTGACCGATTGGCACGACGTAGATGTTTAGTTATGAGGGAATTACTTCAGGAAACAGTGGGTGGCTGCATCTCAAATATATCAATACACTGCCTACAGTTCAGCCGAAAAGTTCCTGAGTTTTAGTCACATGATTGTTGGTCGCCGCTGAGTCGCTCATGTCTTTACCATTGGGCTGATGAGGACAGAATGTTGAATCTGGTCACTGCAAATAGTTTATATTCTAGCGACAAGACCTTTTTTTTTTTTTTTTCGATTTTAAGGACAGATTGGGTTTAGTTTTCTGCCTGACTTGGCCCGTCGTAGATGTTCAGCTATGAAGGAATTACTTTAGGAAACAGTGGGTGGCTGTATCTCAGAAATAGCAGAGAACCGGAGAAAGAAAAGTCCTGTGGGAAGAGGAAGTGTCGAGCACCGGCTTAACTTTCAGAAATTAAACCGGCCAAATTTTCAGTCTCTGCCACACTTTGATTGCGTTCCAGTCCTTCCGCGCTAATATGTTTCCACCTGTCTGTGCGAGTCTCTGAGGTCCTCTGATCACAGGCTGACTGGGAGCCCTCACATTTCAGCTCCTAATCAGATTAGTGTTGTGGCTGTAATGCAGCTAATCTCCCCCCGGGCAGCTCCAGAGCCGGCCCCCGGGGGCCACTCCGGCCCCGACAGTAAGAGCAGCAGAGCCGACGCTTCTTGTCACTTCCTGACTCTTACGAAACGCCATCATCCGCAGCCTCGCCGTGCCATCCAGAGGCACCGACAACCTGCAGTCGATTACGCATTCGTCACGCGCGAGCAATAATAAATCTTACCAGTGGGGAAAATCTGGGTGAGAAAAATGATTCAAAAACAGTGTCTCTCCGTCACCACCTGCCACTGAGATGTTCGGCTAATCCTCGACTGCCACAGTGGAGCTTCTCAGCAGCCATCAATTAGACTGAACTTGCACTCGGCTCCTTCTTGCTGCTGTATGAAGAGCGCGATTGGTGAAAAATCACTTAAAGGAGTTTCTGGAAGTGAGACGATTAATCATCCTACTCAGTGTGCGAGCAGAGAACTAGCTCTGGATTCTGCTGGCCTGATGCTTCAGCACTGAACTACCGGTTACAAAGTGTAGCTCCGTGGCTGTAAAATGAAATAATGCTCATTATTAACAAGGATTTCTTCTAGCTTTATATTTTGACATACACTTAACAGATCTGATGCCACTTGTTGGGCTGATTCTACCTGAGAATTCATAAGTGTTTAATTTCAGTGATATAAAAAATAGATTAAATCGATGAGTCATTGAAGGACCATTGAAAAGTCGATGATTCTTTCTGCCTTTACAGTTTCTAGCTCTGATAAGTGGTGTCATTCTGATGCTATTTCCTTAAAGACAACACGTCTTTTTCAAACCAACCCGATCTGTTTGTTTTTAATGGGGAAGAGTATTGTCATTTAGTTGTTTTTTAAAGATATTGTTGGTTATTTTTTGATGACTCATTCTAGGAAAGTTGAAAAGTCAATGATTCTGCCTGTTTTAACAGTTTCTTGCTCTAATAGCAGGTGTAATTTGGGCTATTTTTTTAAAGATAATATGCCTTTTAAACCCACTGGCGGGTTGCAGCTGAGTCGATCATGACTCCTCGATTGTGCCAAAGTTTTTGTTTATTACAGAATACATTTTTTTTAGGTGACTTTTAAATGAGGGAGAGTCAAATGATTTCTATGAGTCGCCACTTTTCAAGTTATTTTTGGTTATTTTTGATGATTCATTCAAGGAAAGTTTGAACCATCAGTGATTTTTCCATTTTTACTATTTCTCGCTCTGACAAGTGGTGTAATTTGGGCTATTTTTTGAAGATGATGCTTTTCAAACCCACCAGCAGGTTGCAGCGAAGTCAGTCATGGCTTGTCGGTTGCAGATAGCAGAATTTTTCTGTTTGTTGCAGAGACTGGTTGTTTTAGGCGACTTTTGAACGAGGAAAAATAAAGCGATTTCAATGAAATATCACTTTTCAAGCTATTTTTGTTCTTTTTTATTTGATGACTCATTCTTGGAAAGTTGAAACGTCGATGCTTCTTTCTGTTTTTACTATTTCTTGCTCTGATAACTGGTGTAATTTGGGCTATTTTTTGAAGATGATGCTTTTCAAACCCACCGGCAGGTTGCAGCGAAGTCAGTGATGGCTTCTCGGTTGCAGATAGCAGAATTTTTTATTTGTTACAGAATCTGGTGCAGTCGGTTTATTTTTGGTGACTTGTGAACGAGGAGAAGTAAAGCGATTTCTATGAACGATCACTTTTCAAGCTATTTTTGATCTTTTTTTTGATGACTTATTCTTGGAAAGTTGAAAAGTCGATGATTCTTTCTGTTTTTACAATTTCTTGCTCTGATAATTTGGACTATTTTTTAAGATAATATGCCTTTTTAACCCATTGGCAGGACGCAGAGCAGTCAGTCGTGGCTTTCGGTTGCACTAAATTGGCAGAATTTGGTGCATTTGGTTTATTTTTGGAGACTTTGTGAATCAGACATGCAGAATAAAGTGATTTAAGCTTACGTTTGGTTATTACCAATTACGTTTTTATTTTTTTTGAATGAAAGTTTGAGTTGAAAATGTGACGATTCTTTCTGGTTTTATGGTTTCTGGCTCTGTCATTTTGGAAATTTTTGTCAGTCCATCGGCAGGGTCAGACGGCAGGCATTGCCCAGGCGAATAAAAGTTAAACAGATCTCGCCCTGTCAAAGCGAAAGCAGCCTAGAAACCACAGCAGCAGCAGCAGCAGCATCTGGAGCCCTGTATCATTCTGTTTCATCAGCATCTCTTCTCTTCTGCCCCCTCAGGCCTGTGCCAAGAGCACCATGGTGCTGCACAGCTACGGCATGCTGCTGCCCTGTGGCATCGACAAGTTCCACGGCACCGAGTACGTGTGCTGCCCGTCCTCTCGCGTCGGGGAGTCGGCCCCGCCGTCGCTGCCCTCGCAGGAGGACGACATGGACGAGGAGGTAGAGGACGAGGAGATCGACATGGTGGACATGGTGGACGAGGAGGCCGAGGAGGAGAGGTGAGCAGGGCTTGTTTTTTCTTTAAATATAGCAAGCGTAATATCCGCTCCGTTGCGGCGGGCAGGTATTACCGGCCATCTGGATGAATTAAAGTTCCGTGACATTGATCTATGGCAGCTGCTCTGCCTTGTTTGATAAATCACTCCTCTGCCTGGCTTCGCTCTCCTCCGCTCAGCGAGACTCCAGCTGACGAGCAGCCCACGCAAAAGGAGGAGCCGGTGGACGAGGAGGAGGAGGACGAGGAGGAGGAGGACGAGGAGGAGTACCACTACGTCTACGAGGACGAGGAGGCAGATAAGGAGGACGAGGATGAGAAGAAAGAGAGCAGCAAGATGTCAGAGAGCCAGGACGAGGACAAGACCTTACAAGAAGTGAAAGGTTTGTATCAAGTTGTTGAAATGAAAATCCTCCCTCTCTGTCTGTCTCTCTTTAATTATTTGGCACTTTGCCTTCCTTTTGATTATAATCCAACCTTTCCAGTCGTGCACCAGTCTGTAATTAGGTAAGTGTGTGTATCAGCAGACACTGTGAGTTCTGCTTTATCAGAGTAGAAGAACAAATCATCCAGCCCTAAAAGCTGCCGCTAAATGTGCAAAAAGGAGCTGCTGCAGCATTCTGTGTAATCATATTTCTACATGATGTAATGAGTGTCTGCCAGTTGATTGTGCTAGAGACTGGAGTTTTAGTGCTGCCCCTAGTGGCCGGATGATCTAACGGGCTGTCCCCCGGCAGCGGTGTGCACCCTGGAGGCTGAGACGGGCCCCTGTCGGGCCTCCATGCCCCGCTGGCACTTCGACATGAGCCAGAGGAAGTGCGTTCGCTTCATATACGGGGGCTGCGCCGGCAACCGCAACAATTTCGACTCAGAGGAGTACTGCATGGCCGTGTGCAAGCGCCTGAGTAAGTCTCACGTGGCAGAGGCCGGTTTCTCTCTCTCTCTGTCTGTCTGTGCTGCAGACTCCCTGCTGAAAAACACCGGAGGATAAACGCAGGTTCAGTCTGTCGCTGATCTGTGAGCGGAACACCTGTTCTGCCGTCTTCAGCTCTCCCTAATTAAATCACTATAGCTGCTGCTACCATGTCACCTCCACCGGCAATCACAGCGACCGAATTCACTCAGAATTACTCTCTTTTGTTCTCTGCCGAGACACCAAGTGCTGTTCTCATCAGTTAATTATTGATTAATTGTTTAAGCTAAAGGAATTACCACAGTGTCCCCGAGCCCAGGGGAACATGTTCATTTTGTTATATCCAACATCTAAAAATGGGCATTTTGTGATTATTTAAAACAACAAAAAACCACCAAATCATTGTGTTTATAAGTGCGAGTCAGATTCAGTTTAGTCTTGTTGAGCCATAAATAGCTTAAATAGTTTCCCCAATTTATTGTTTTGTCTCAATAAATAAATCAAATTATAGTTTCAACACATAATCACTAAATAAAATGTTGCTTTACATTCACTTTTTTATCCTTAAACAGGCTTTTTCTAATGATATAATACATCCTAATGTTTTGTGTTGATGGCACTCGTTGGTTCATTAGCTTTTGATTAGTTGTCAACTAAAAATCAGACGGAATAAAATTAATTAGCTTCCATTTCAGTAAAAAATGAGTCTGTTTTAATGCTGCTTTACCAAACCGTAATGCTCTGTAGCATTAATATAAGGAAACTGACATTAAATGCTTTACTCACTCTTTGATTGGATTTAATTGTAATTTAACCAATTTGAGGCTTTATTTTCTTTAATCTTTTTGTACAGCTGTTGTGTTTATACAACATTAATTATTTGTGAAACTTTTGTTAAGAAAAGACAGAAATCCTGCTCATTGACTTATTAATTGCAATGAACTTTTTAGTCCTTTGACCTTCATGAGGTGACGAAACACACCAGCACCTCTTATGATAAGTTCAATATTATTGTTGACATTTCTGCAAAGATCAATTTTTAATATATTTATATTGTCGTAAACATGTTGTAGTTGCTCTTTTCTTGAGGCTCATAGTCCCTGATTGGCTTCACCTGAACAAATGTTGGTGTCATGTTGTGTGTGAATCAGTTTTATTTGATGCTGGACTGAAATGTTCTATTTCCAATCAGGTTTATTCAGAGTAAAATGACTTTGTGCAGGAGCTCTCTCTTGTCTTACCTTAGGATATATCTTCCAACACACCTGAGAGATTTTAAAGTCAGGATTTAGACATTTTTTTGTTAAAACATGAGGTTTTTGCTGAAAAACAGGCAGATTGTACTAAAAGTAAGGTTTAAAAAAAACTACGATTTTAGTTTAAACTCAGAAACTTCAATAAAAAATGTTTAGTATCCAGTCCGGACCTTCAGAGTAATACTTAGACTGTGACACAAAATTAAAATTAAAGTAAAAATACAAAATATAACATTCATAGTTTCACGTCACTTCTTTTTTCTTCTTACTTTGGTGTTCATTCACATGCATGCTAACTTGAAATAGTCTTTTCTGTCTTCTTGTTTTGCCTGTCAGTGTCCTGTCATTTGTCATGTGTCTGTCTGTCTGCCAACCCGCCTGTCTGTCTGTCTGCTCACAAAGCACTGCCACTAATTTTGATAGAAACCCACCAACACACGTCAGTAAGCATCTCTTTTTTTTTTTTTGCACCTCGCACTGATTCATCAGGTTAAACACAGTTCATGGCTGATTGGATTTTTCTTTTTTTCACTCCAAAACCAAAGACTTTTAGAGCTGAAGCGGTGAAGTTTAGAGGAGGAACCGTCGGGGCGGGGGGTTTATCTTTAACCCGTGCCTTTTTGGGAGTTTTTTTTGCTTTTTTGACGATGGGGTGAAACGATGAGGTCTCTTCTTGTTTGCGAGCCCGGAGCGTTATTGTTTTGGCGAGTCGCAGCGATGCAGCCAGTGAGTCCTGCGTGACTGTACAGCGAAGAAACCCAGAACGGAGCCCTCTGGCCTCGCCTCAGATGACCCAGCTGTCAAACGCGGAGATATTTCCATTAGTGTTGGAGACGCGACCTGTCAGCGGAAAGCCGATGGGAAGATGAAAGGAATTCAAATGGAAAGACTGTCAGATTCTCTTAAATTTATCAGACTTACTAAGGGTGGAGGAGCGCCACTGAGAGGAGTGCTTTCTGTGAGGATTTGGGTCCAACTTCAATCTGCATTCAACTCTCCTTCTCCCCGGTTGTGTGTCTGTCTTCGTCTTGCTGCCTACCTGTGTCTGCTTCGGATCTGTTTTCTGTGTCGGGTTTGCGAGCCGCTCACCACCGGTTTGTTTTGACATTTCGCAGTCATGCCGCCGACCCCACAGCCCACCGACGACGTGGACATCTACTTCGAGACGCCCGCCGACGACAAGGAGCACAGCCGCTTCCAGAGAGCCAAAGAGCAGCTGGAGATCAGACACCGCAACCGCATGGAGAGGGTGAGTCGGGACGCCGGTTCCCTAATTAAAAGGATTACAGCGTCTTACCGCTCGATTGCGCTCAAGTGTGAGATTAGGAGAAGGAACAAGGTCACGCTTTTAAAGGTCTCTCACCTTAGATGCTGTAGGACCACCGTGCATATCGCTTCATTTCCTTCTCCGTGTGTCTCTCCCTCCAGGTAAGAAAAGAGTGGGAGGAGGCTGATCGCCAGGCTAAGAACCTGCCCAAGGCCGAGAGGCAGACATTGATCCAGGTAAGACACTGATCCTTCCCTCTGGGAGCCTCCCTCCCTTTTGTCCCTTTGTTTGGATGAGATATGACGGCTTACAGGCCCTCGGTCCCTCACTCCCTGCTCCATTAAAGATCCCTTTTCCCCGGCTGCTCTATCTTTATCACTCTAAGGCTAAATTAGGGCACCGTCTGAATGGGGAGACTTCTAAATGAGTCCCCAACTCCCCTGACAAGCCTGGAAGGCGACATGAGTGAAACCGAGAGCTGCTTAGTAGAAGTTGAAAGAGCGCCTCGCATATTTAGACACATTTATATATAATCATGATTTTTTGTTTATAGCACTTCCAGGCCATGGTGGAGTCCCTGGAAGAGGAGGCAGCCAGCGAGAAGCAGCAGCTGGTGGAGACTCACCTCGCCCGGGTGGAGGCCATGCTGAACGACCGCCGCCGTCTGGCCCTGGAGAACTACCTGGCCGCCCTGCAGGCCGACCCCCCCAGGGTAAACCGGCAGCCTTCCAGAGCATCTCTTTTATCTCCATCTGTTTTTTTTTTTTGTTGTTGTTGCCTCTCTTCTATACAAATTCACACACATACAGTTCAGCGAGACCACACCGAGCTGTGGCTAATCTCATATCCCGTCAAAAGACCCTCTGCCAACTCGCAATTCATCACGAGGAGAATGGATTACTGCACCCAGAAAAACACACGTCCCAAAAAACCCTCCATAAGCACAAAGTCAATCACATTTGAACCTACAGCTATAATCCCTGTGTCATGTTTTTATTTTTTTTAATTCCTTTTATCTAATAGTCGTCTGATCCTTGTGCCAGCAAACGCTTTGGCTCTCTGTTGAAAGGTGCTGGTCGCCTCTCAAACCGCAGCTGTTGGGTTTGCATCCAAAAAAGAAAACAAAACATTGATTAAATATTTTTTTTATTTCCATTTCGAATGTGATAACTAGCCCGACCTGGAAGAGCAGTAGTTTTTCTATCTTTGCTTTTGTTACACCTCCAAAATTGCTAATTGCATCATCTCTGCCGTGGTGCTATTTCAGTGAGAAGATCTTATGTTATGTTGTATGCAGCGGATGTGAAAACAACATTCTTGTCTTGCTCCTGCTCAGATAAAAGACAATCATTTCCACCTTGTGTTTTGTTTTTTTTTTTTTGTTTAAAGTTGCACAAAGTGCGCTCGTGTCTAACGAGAATGTTTGGTCATATCCTTTCATCATTTTGAGGTTTATTACCTCGAATCAAACGAACCTCAATCTGACGAAATTTGATTCTTTTGAATGAAAAGGATGAAAGCAATAAACATCTCTGATGGGTCCAAGATTAGAAAGGAAATACAATGAATTGATTGCACTGTAGAAAAGAAATGTCTTTCATGTTGCTTATACCTACGCAAAGCAGGAATACTGCATCATTTTGAATCCATATTTCACCATTTAACACTCCTAAAAACCTCACTTTTTGTCCTCTTCAGCCCCATCGCATCCTGCAGGCCCTGAGACGGTACGTTCGCGCCGAGAACAAGGACCGCCAGCACACCATCCGCCACTACCAGCACGTCCTGGCTGTGGATCCTGAGAAAGCAGCTCAGATGAAGTCACAGGTCGGTGTTTTGAGCTCATCACGAGTCAGTCAAAGTGACGTCTTCATGTTGTTCAATCAGCAGCCAAAAAAATCCAGATAAAACATCAAATCCCCACATCTTTGTCAGATTTAATCAAATTAAATTGATGCAATTAATCATTTATCAACGCCCGCCTGTATTTTTAGCTGGTTTTGACAATCGAGACGTCCCCGTATTAGAGGCCGCGTCAGTAAAACCGAAAACTCGTGCCAAGCCACTTCCAAGATCTCGCCCTCCTCCTATTCCTGCTCAGACAGGGGAGGGATAATGATGTCTCTGCCTGCCCCTCTCTGCCCTGTTTCTAAGTGTGTAGGAGGTAGAAAGAGTGTGTGTTTTCTCTGAGCCGAAGCCCAGGAGGAGCGAGGAGGCTCGACTGGCGGAGGGGAGGGCGGACGGGCGTTTCATTCACTTAAGCCTCAGCCGAAGATTAACATTGCACAGGTCTTGTGTAACGCTGGACTCTGAGCCGCTGCACTGGGGATTTGGCTGGAAGCTCGGCTGTTAGATGTACTCGCCTGTGTGTGTCATTGCCCTTCGACACCATTTAGAGTTATCCCCCACCATTACAGATAACGCAGCAGATGGATGAAACAACATAGCGAGGGGTGGGGAGAGAGGGCTGGAGGGTTACTATTTAGATAAATCGATGGGATCTGGGAGGCGTTGAACCTCCGTGCTCAGTCATGAGTAGCCAATCTATGCTGTTGTGCTCTCGCAGTGTTTACTTGTTCCCCACTCAGCCAATCCTGCAGCAAGTCTGCATTTTCAGTTTCTGCCTCGGCCGTCTGGCTCCAGCGCGGTTGCATCAAATTCGCTTTTTTTTTTTTTTTTCCTGCACTGGGACATGTAATCTTTATAATGAAGATTGTTTGTCAGACACGGACAGGAAAGGTGCCACAGGGGCTGCAGCACATCTCTTAATGAGAAAAAGGTGCGTTATTGCCATCTGTTGCTGGCTCCGGTGCACTGCAGCCATGTGTTGCGAGATTAAAACAGTCAATCATCGTAGAGGGAAATAAACACCAGTTACCTGCCAAGAGCTGGTCAGCTTTGTCAGTGGCGGCTTTTCATATTCTGCCAACCCATTTTGGCAGCAGAAATACGGAGACATTTCGTCTCTGTAAACATCATATTGCTGGTAGAGATAGTGGAAGTGACCAGGAGTTTGTTTGGGATACGCAAAGTTTTCTGTTTTTTCCCCCCGATCAAACGAGTTGTGCGACTGTGATACGGCGGTGATCATCGGGGCTGACAGGCGGTGGATCCTGTCAAGTCGGTTCAGAGCTTTGAGTCTGATTTGAATATTACATGCAGCAACTTGTTTTATGTGTGCAAGTTGGCTGGCTGCGAGCGAGGCTGAGTTCATCTGGAGAAATATGCTCTCCCCCCCCACTGAAAGCACATTTCTGTGACAGCTCAGTTTAAATTTGTGAACATGAACAGCTCTCTCTAGTCGGTACATTGATATTCTGGGCAGAGAACAGCCAGCTGACTGCCCTCAAAGTTGCACTGTATGCGGATTTATTCCATTTGGAGAAGATTTCAAGTCTGTTTCTTGTTTTAAAAAAAGAAAAACAGACTCGTAGTGGAATCAAGGTTTTACACACATGACAAGATTCTCTTTGCTTCCTCGTCTCGTCTCGTGTTGTCTTCATCTTTGTCGTCTTCTTCTTTCTGGTTGGATTTTATCTTATTTTTCCTTCTGACACCTGTTTCTGAGGGTGATTATAATCGTTGCATGTGACACTGCATCACCAGCTTCTCTGTGCGAATCTCAAAATCTCAAAATAGGTGTGCGCTATCTGATGATACGAGGTGACAAAACTTCACTAGTGACGGTGAAAAGAGGGAGTTTTTGAGATAAGCAAATATTTTCTGGTTCAGTGATGTGAGATTTTAAATAAGTACCGTTGAGATGGAAATGTCACATTAATAGACGGCAACTCGCGATGATACAATGATTAGGATTAATGGCTGTTTTGAGCGAAATAAACAACAAAACATCAACAAACATGATGATTTAGCATTTTATAGTTTATCTAAAAACAAACCCTTCTTTGCCACTCGAGGGATTTGCAGCTTTTTTCTTTCTTATAATGTCGATTTTGGAAAGCTCAC
The DNA here is from genome assembly GCF_000690725.1 of Stegastes partitus. Lineage (NCBI taxonomy): Eukaryota > Metazoa > Chordata > Actinopteri > Pomacentridae > Stegastes > Stegastes partitus. Next base: position 325,179 of record NW_007578366.1, read on the forward strand.
GTCGGATTTGGATTATCAGAACAGCTTCACCTCAAAGTAAATAAATGAAAATCTGTTTTCCAGGTGATGACCCACCTGCGGGTGATCGAGGAGAGGATGAACCAGAGTCTGTCTCTGCTCTACAAAGTTCCATACGTGGCCGAAGAGATTCAGGATGAGATCGGTGAGTCTTGTTCAGTCAAAGGCCTCCCAGGCGGCCTGGAAGGAGGGACGGTGTACTAAGGATAAAGAGAAAAGAAAACAGTGCTGGAATTCATACATGTGCCCCACAGACAGAGCCAAAGCATGCATTTTTTTGTGTCTCGTGGTGACTTTTTAAAATCTTGTATCTGTTGCAAACTGACGTCTCTTTGTGCAAAAAGGAAATACAAATAAATTAGTTATCAGAGACACAGAAATATATTCAATTTTCCTCAGTGTGAATTCGTTAATGGGATTTTACTCTGTATTTAAGAGATCTCTGCTCACCAGCTCTCATACCTACAGTCAGATCTGTATTTGGGGTGTATTCATGCTCACTCAGTGAATGTCCAGCACATTTTAATATTATCTTTTGTTTCTTCTGCTTCATTAAAGGAACAATAGTTTGCGTTGCAGCACAGATTAAAGTGGAGCGGCTGCAGTGACAGAACTGGGTCACAGCTTTCACCGTGCAGCGTTCTGTTGGGACATGAGCACATTTATATGGAAAATAGCTCTCAGAAAAATACTAATTGGTACTTAGCAGAAATGGGAGCAGACTGTTGGATAAAAACTGTCGGTGAAGCTGCACGTTGGTGCCGTGTCCCGGGCTGGCAGGCGTTGGTTAGCATGCAGCACGCCGCCTCACGCTCTGTCATTTGCCCTTTTGTGCAGACGAGCTGCTGCAGGAGCAGAAAGCTGACATGGACCAGTTCCTGTCGTCCATCTCCGAGTCGCAGCCGGACGTCACCGTGTCGTCGGAGGAGAGCGTGGAAGTCCCCATGTCCGAGGGCAAACCCTACCGGCCCATCCAGGTCACATCGCTGGGGTCCCGCTCAGAGCCGGAGGGTGAGCAGCTCCAGACACTGAACAACACCGAGGCTGTGTGGAGGAGAACAATAGGTCGCACACACAAGTCTCTCTGAAGGACATTAGTGATGAATCACGCCAGAACTGTTGCACAGAGACAGAGAAAAGGTTTACAATGTGTTTTTGCTGATGGAAATGTGCTGTGGAGCCCTGGGTTGGGACTTATCTGTGCCTGCACATTTCCCTGTGGCCTCGCCTTCAACACAGCACTACTGAAGTTCAGATAAAGGCACAAAGCCTCAGGCTTTGGTGCTGAGTTGGAGCCAAATGCTTGGGGAAAAAAATGAGCAGTTATGGCTCTATTCTTTGTCACATTTGTGCCAAACAAAAGACTGAATCCTCAAGGAGAAAAAAGTGATGGATGGAATGCTTCCAGCGAGATGGAAGGCAAATTACAAGTAAATCCCCAACGGAACATTTCATATACATGCCAGCAGCCCAGAGGGCCTAGACACAGCTAGCCAACTCTGAAATGGCTCCCTTTTTAAGTTTGATTATCTCTCAAATTTATTTTCATACTTTTCCCTGCTGAACTCTTTTCCTAATCAATTAACACAGCTTGATAATCCTGCCTTTTCTCTTCTTACTTAAGTTTTCTCTCTTCTCTCCTCCCCCTTTTTCTGATCTTCTTTTTTTTGTTGTTGATCATTTCTAATGCCAAGGCGATCTATCAGACTCCCCACGTGCCTTCAAGAAAGGTTGGTGCCTCTGTTGCGTCTTGTTTTTCTGCCCTCCCATCTCCCAAGCCATTCCCATCTTCTCTTTTGTTCCACTGTCCTCCTTTTCCTTTCCCTTTGGTACAGTTTCCTCTCTCTCCTCCATTTCTGTTTTATCAGAAGCCATCTGTTAGTTAATTTTCTACTTTTTTTTTTTTTGATGACTCACATGGGCAGCGTTGTTAGATCTCAGCTGCTCTTATGGTTTCCATCATAGTAGGATTATCACCTCATGCTGAATAGCCGAGCAGAGATCGGTCACAGCCAGCTCCCCTCTCAGAGAGACTCTTGAGTCGTGTGTTCGCTGTCATCCCGTCCTCAGTGCTTAATTATTCCACCGCCCACGCTCTCATTCTCCTCATCGTTCGCCCTCTTCCCGATAGGAGCCGCGAGATTTAGTGCCGCTGTCTGAGGCCCGGTGTTTCCGCTGCTGACCCACAGCTCAGCCTAAATTGGCGCAATTTGTCCTCCGAGGCCGGAGACAGAGATGTGGTTACGCCACCTGTTTGGCCTGATATGGGCTTAACCTCGTGATCCCACTCAGTGAACGCAGAGATACCTGCCACTAACTGTTGAAGCTAAATTAGCAAGAAAATCAGTTTCAAACATCCAGAGTATTCAACACATCTGCTTGATTAATGACTTCAATGATTGTCGGTTGATTTTCTGTCGATTGGGAAATCAATTAATGGTCCAACTGTTTTAGAACTTACACATTCGTCACGCTGTTATTACGGCCGGCTGTGACACTTGGTGCAAACTGCAGCACCGTCTGATAACCTGCCAGCATCCCTGACGTCACTCCTGCTGAGGGAGGCTCGTACACGCACGCCATTGTTCCTCACTTAATCCAAAGGCAATTGTATTAATCTGAAGCGTCTGGCACTGACTGAATGTAATAAGCTGATGGTGAACGGCGCCCTCGCTGCCACGCTCGCCCTCTTTCCTTTCAGTTGTTTCACGGTATATCTGGTGGATGTGTCTGTTTTAACCCTCCGAACCCCAGAACACGCTGGCGAGTTTGGGGCGGCTTCTTATCTGTAAGAAAATCACCAGAATGGCACCATTTCTCAGAACCACAAACTGTAAAAACAGACGTTTCCTGAAGTAATTATCTGTGGTCTGTAGAAAACAATGAATCAAATCTAGCCTCAAGATTGTGATATTTCATCAAAATCACTTTATTCTATGTATCCCATTTAAAAATTCGCCAAAAAGAAATCCCCATGTTCAAAAAAACATCTGTTCTGATGATCATCCCATAAATGAACTGGTTGAAATAAATACATGTATACATGATAAGAAATTTATAATTTACTCTTTGTATCTCACATAAAGCTTCTTGTATGTTCCAGTGTTTCATAATCTGGACATGTTCAGCTTGTCTGTGAAGATTCTCAGTCATCCAGGTCATTGTTATTCTGGTAGATTAATCGTAGCAGCTGGACTTGCTTGAGTTCCTTGAAGACGTTTCAACTCTCATCCAAGAGGCTTCATCAGTTCTGACACGATTCTGCTGCGATTAGTCTACCAGAATGACATGTTCGGCTCTAGCTGTGCCAGATGAACTCTATCAACACCTTTTCTGGGCACCAACATGGTGGTCTGGACAGGACATCTAATCACATTCTGTAAAAAAAACAAAAAAATCTGCACACCTCCGCCCAGCTGAAAAGCAAACGACTAACAGTAATGTGACAGAAATTCTTCGGTTGAGCTGCAGGCAGTGTTCACACTGAGCAAAGGGAATGACAACAAATTAAATGTGTAAATAGTATGTAAAGGTGTCGTTTATTTTCCCAGTATTGGTAACATAAAAAATGTTGTACATGTTGATTCCAGGGGGTTTTTTTTAAATCAAAGAACTCTGTTTCTTCTTTTTTTATGATTTGATGAGCATCATAACTGTGCCATACTGCACAGAAGATATTTCTGAGTTCTGGCTACTTTTAGCCATGTTTGTGCTGTTTCCATAGAGATGCAGGACTTTACAGGGACAGGAGTGAGAAAAAAAAAAATGCATAGAAGCTGCCTGGGGTTCACAGCCAGATCGCTCTATCATGCAAGATTTGTGTAAGAAGACCCACAGTGATGTGAGATGAGCGAGGGATACAAAATGCCAGGATTGTCATAATTGTAAAGTGGGGTTTCATTTAGTGAGTCGATGCATGGAGCTGGGTGTTTACAGAGAAACCTCAGCTTTATGCAAAACGCTGCTTTGAGAGGGCCTTTGTAGACGCTCACAGTGCTCACGCTGTGCTCACGCTGTGCTCAACGGAAGAAAGGGCTTTGTTGTCACCAGCGCACTGATGCGACAGTTGTGAGGCAAAAAAAAAAACCGAGCTGGATGTCTGCGTGCAGCTGTCCACCACCAATACCACCATCCCCGCTTGTTTGTTTATCTGTTTGTTTGTTTGTTTCTGCTAATCTGCCGTTATTGACAGCCGCTTCTTCGCCTCCCGCAGGCTCCGCCATGTCCGGGTTAGACGGTCTCATCGGTGCGGAGGAGAGAATCATCAACAGCAAACCCAAGATCAGCGAAAACGTGGTAAGAGCTTCGTCTTCCCTGCTCGTGCCTCGAAGCATTTCTCTCTTTCTTGACTTTGCCCAACACGTGAACTGAGAGCAGCGTTGTTAAAGCACAAGGCAGGGAAGAATTCGACAAAGACGCTGACAGTTTAATCGCAATCGCCGCGACCTCGGTTTCGAGGCGATTGAGCTGATGATTGAAATTAATGAGTGCACGCAGCGCTTTCACATAGCTCTCTTAAGTTCAGCTTCTAATGAGACAGATTACTCCAGTAACTATGTTGTCATAGTTACAGCTATCTCACACTGGGCTATTTGCGTGTCTGTGTTTGGCTTCTGCCAGCTGACCCTCATTCAGATCAACTCCTCGCTTTCTTCAGCAGTCATCGCATGTTACTTTCCTTTGCACACACACACACACACATACACACACACACACAGACACACACCAGCCCTCCTCATGGATTTTACACTGATGTTTGGCTGCTGAATGTGTGCCGTGCCTCGCATGCTAATCCAACACCAAGCTCAGTGTTTGTGTGTGAATCATGCAAGTTTTTTTTGTTCTTTTTTTAATTTTTTTGAAAGCAAGGGGGGTGGTTTTTTTTTTTAATGCCGGTTTTTCTAAGACGGAGCAATCTGAGGTTTTAAAAATAACACCTGAGATGTTTGTCTGGTGAGACTCTGGACTGCTCTGTCTCGACAAACTGCAGATTTTTTTATTTTTTTTTTTTATGTTCCTGCCTCCTGAACACACCACTTCCACTCACAGCGCTCCAGATTAGAGCTCTCAGTAATGAGAGGCTGACAGTCTGTTTTGAAAGACTTGTTAACTGTGTGCCGAGAAGAAAAGTCTGTTGTTGATGCTTGCAAACCCCCCCTCCCTCTCTCCTTCCAAGACAGCTCCAAGTGTATCATCACCCAAACACAGATAATCCTTACAGTTTACTTCGCTGCACATTCACACCTTCTCGCCTCTTTCTCTCTCGCTTTCTTTCTTTCTTTCTTTCTTTCTTTCTGTATATACATATCTCTCTATCACACACATGCAATCACACACACACACATTGTGGCGAGTGTAACCTGGGCTCCCCTGTCTGTGTTGACAGGTGATTGATGAGTCACTGGATGTTAAAGAAGTGGTTTACAGTGCAGAGAGAGTCAGCGTTATGCATGATGATGAGCTGGTGAGTATAGCGGCGCCCTCCACAGGGCTCTCTGGGGAACTGTAGTCATCAACAGTAGTGGGGAGAAGATGAAAGAAGGAGGGAGTGTGGGAGTGTGTGCAAAGACACCAGTTCTGCAGCTGATAATTGTGCATTAAAAAAAAAAAAAGAAAGAACAACACAACGTTGGAACAGACCCCTAATCCCCCCTCTCTCTCTTGTTTTTTAAAAGTTTTCTGTTCAGGCGAATCTATTTTCTGCATGGGTGCATGTTTTGTTATGTGAATGTATGTGAATGTACACATTGAAAATCTCGATTCATACGACGAATGTGAAGCCACACAAACTGAGCGCGCTCAGTTTATGTGCGAGAATGAGCCGGTGATGGAAAACAAACAAAAAAACAGACAGAAAGTCTCCAATGGCTGTCCACATATGATTAGTTTGCGTCATATGTGCCAGATCGCATTGCGAAGACGATGCAGGTGACCGTGGTTGTGTGTATTTACACCGAATTGGCCAAGATATTACACAATCCTCCACAAAGACACGTTGCATGAGTGTGTTCACACGATTCACGAGCCAGTCATGTCGTACAGATCCTCTGCCAAAAGGGATGTCGTCCCTGATTCTCTGCTTTTGTGGCATAACACGAGAATTAGAGTCAAATCTCCTCCAGTCAATTTATTTCTGCCATTTCAAAGCATCTGCGAGGAAGGTTAATCTGCAGAAGTGATATGTTTTTCTAACCAGCCCTGCAAATACAGTTTATGTGCGGAGCAGAAGAATCTAATGTCGGTCGTCAAAATGAGTTGTTGCTCTTATTTGTACTTGTATTTTAAAGGGAAATTCTTGTGTGAGTCAGCCGCGGCGCTAATCTCATATCTTCCCATTATTGCTATTGATCATGATAACAATTTACTCAGCACCTCTGCTGCTGAGATTTGGAAAATACAGATTCCAGCAAGAACTATTGATCTTTCTGCATCGATCGGGGGAAGAAGTGCTTACAAAACTTTCCTCAAAAAAATTTCACATTAGCAGCGATCATTGCGAGCAGACGTCTTTGAGTAAACACCGATAGCTGTTCCGTGGGAATCCTCGTAGCCCCATGACACAAACTGCGCCGTGTTTTAGATCCAGTTCAAGGTCAGTTGAACAGATTCATGTGCAGGTTTGATTACAGTAGACTGAAGCTCAGTCTGCGTGCAGCTTATGTCCCTGTTTGTTAAACTGGAGGATAAAAGAAGTGTTCAGGCTCTCTACACAGGAATGTAAAACTACTCTGTTACAAGTAAAAGTCGACTTAAGTACAAAATGTAAAGTATTAAGTTTAATCCCTCTGACTAACATATTAAAATATCTGCCATAATTAGATTATTAATGGTGAAGCATCAGTGAGTCAGCAGCAAGTTTGAACTACTTTAAATCCAGTTTTATCTACAGAGAAAGAAGATTAATCGGAGGACTCCAAACAGAATTAATGGGAGAGAAAAGGCAGAAAAACTGAGTTCCGACGCACAAATCTGTTTATAGGTTTTGGACCTTTTCTCTAATGTGAAAGATATTAGATCATTTGTTATAGAAATGAAGCCATGTGAGAAGTTTAGAGGGGAAAAAAAAATCTGAGTTTGATGGAGCTGAAATGTGACCCTGCTTGTGTAAGAAGCCATGAATCTTGGAAATAGCTGCTTCAACGTCTAACAGTGTGTTAAATTCATTCATCTATTGTGTAAAATCATCGTTTGAATCGGAACTAAAGCTGTCAGACGAATGAAGAGGAGTAGAAAGTGGCATGTTTCCCTCTGAAATGAGGCGGAGAAAGCAGCATAAAGTAGAAATACTTGCTTCAAAATTGTACTTTAGTGCCGTAAATGAAGTTTTTACCCCTAAAGAGGTGGCAGCAAAGACAAAAAACAGTCCAAAAAAGTTCAGTCATCCAACAAATGTTGCTGTTACTGTTCTCATGATCACCGGTTGTAATAGAAATTAAGAATATAATGTCGACAAACGCTGGAATTTCCTTTTAAACTTACATTTTAAACTAACATATACGGCATGATGAGAACAATCTGAGTGTCTATTCAGTCAAAGAATACAACACAGTAGTCCCAGTGTACAATGTCTTCATTATTACAGCCAAACAGCTTCGTTGTGTGTCCTTTTTTTTTGTTGCTCTGCTGGTCAGTTGTGTTTGTCGTCTCCTCACCGCTCTGTGCCCCCCCGTCAGGAGTCGTACCGGCCCCTGGGAGAGGACTTCAGCTTCGGCAGCAGCGCTCTGATTGGCCTGCTGGTGATCGCGGTGGCCATAGCAACGGTGATTGTGATCAGCCTGGTGCTGCTGAGGAAAAGGCAATACGGCACCATCAGCCACGGCATCGTGGAGGTAAGAACCCCCACGGTTGTATCGCAAATATCCATAAATCACCTCCTTTAGATCGACACAGCGACCTTTAGCCTTCATGTGTTTGAGGTTTCTCAACGTAGGCATCTACAGTTCATTTGTGGATATTTGCAGCAGAATTATGATTAATATTCATTCCAGTTCCATACATCTGCAGTTTAATTCTTGACTAGTCGTAATTCTAGTACAACATATCATCAGTTCCCTTCGATTTGCATCCTCTTTTTTTTCTTTGATTAATTTTTTTTGTCATAAATATCTTGAATTGGACTTCTGCCTGTTAAAATCTAAGAGTTTTGACTTGGCGACATGCAGGCATCTGTAGCTCGGTCAGAAGTTACAGCACGTTAGAGGCCGTATCATCACACTTCTCGAACGTATCGTGGCGCTGCAGTCGTAACCGCCTATGACGAGTTTTTTTACCGCCGTGTCAGAGCAGCTCTCTAGTTCATTTCAACCTCGAGTCTCTAAAGAACGAATCTCTCGTTCTCCGTGAGCTCCTCCTGTTTCGCAGCATTTTTATTTTGACAAATTTGAAGGGTGCACAAAACGTTTTTGAGATGTTCATCTGGTGGCAAATATTTGCGTTACTCCACGCCCTGGTCAGGTGTGGTTGTAGATAGCATGACCAGCACACAGACGCTCCTCTGACCAGAAACTATAAAAGACTGCTTTAAAATGCAGCTTTATTCAAATGACACGAAGCCACAGATGAAGAGAGAAAGACGAGAGCAGACCGTTGGGTTGCTGGATGCTGTAGGTCAGCTAGAGCCTGAACGTCCACAACGCCACCATTTGTCATCAGAGAAATCGAACTGACCAACAACATGATCCAATCTCCTAAAATGTCCAACAAGTCCTTCAGGAAGAGTGACACAACATTTTAAAAACCTTGTGAACTCTCTGTGACTCACTCCTGGTCTATTATCTCTTTATTTGCCCGTCATCATTTGTCATTCTGTTGTTGAGATGCTGTGTTAGAATAACAAATATTTATTCCACTTTGTTAAAAGGAATGGGTAGAATTTTATTTATTATTTTGACTAAACTGAATTACAAAAATATGTCACAGTGGTTTTGATCAGTCAGAATGACGTTATAGATATCTTTATTAAGAATTGTGTGTTATTGGTCAATTGGTCTTTAAGTTAAAGTCAAACTAAGCTATTTAATATTCAAACAGGTTTCCATAAACCACCTGTTAGTTAGAGCGGAGGCTAGAGAACACACACCAGCTGTCTGACTCAATCAACCAATCAATCAATCAGACTTTATTTATACCAAACCATCCAACACAAAGTGTGTTACCGATCAGAGGAATAAGAATGCAATAAAACAATTCAAACAGCATCATGTCATAAATGAAGGATTTAAACACACATTGTTAAGGAAATGAGGAAACGCTGCCGTAAATATCACCTGCAATGAGGAAACAGCAGGTGGAATAGAATGAAATAAAACAGAATAAGATTTTAAAAAAATAAATAAATAGGATAAAATTAAATAAAGTAAGATAAATAAAAATGAAATGAATACAATTAAATTAATCAATTAAATTAAACCTGATTAAAGTAAATAAAGACAAATTAAATTAAATATGTATATTATTAAAACATAGATAGATGGGTGAAG